>NC_087152.1:20217500-20227500 GCF_035594125.1 Scylla paramamosain | reverse complement strand
ACAGGAAAAAAAAAAAAAAAACAGTTGATAAATATGAAATGAAACTCCAACACTACAGTAACTGTAGACGTCAAAACCCTAGAAAGACAAGTACAGAAGTTTTCAGTTAAAGGACTACTTGCACCAAGTTCAAGCCACGGATCCATAACGAGTACACAAGACACACATTTGGAAACTTTGGCAGGTGGTAGTGGGGACGGCTGAGAGGTACTTGATACATTTTATTGGCTATTGAATAATACATAGGTGGCGGCCATATAAAATTACCTTATATTATATATTATCAGAAAGAAGAAAGTACATATAAATTATAATGTAAAATACACAAAAACAAACGAAAAATATGAACATTTATACATTAATTACATGGGTATACATGAAGAAAAATGTATACATATAAAATAAAAAAAAGAAATATTATACGTATAAAAAATAACCATTCGACAATTTTTATTTTTATTTTGTCTCGAACATGTTATAAGTTTGAATGTTCTTCAGGTCTTCAGGCAGCTGGTTTCACGCTTTTACTCCTCTGAAGGAGAGAGAGAGAGAGAGAGAGAGAGAGAGAGAGAGAGAGAGAGAGAGAGAGAGAGAGAGAGAGAGAGAGAGAGATTTGATTGTGATTCGATTAATATGGTTTGGTTCTATGGGTTTACATATTTACAGTAATTATACATAGTATTATAGCCAGGTCCAATAAGCTAAGGCTTTATTAGGACCTGAATGCATTAAGATAGAAAAGAAAAAAAAAGAGCCAGAATTGGAGCCGCTCTATGTATATCATAATTGTTTTGCCTCTAAACCATATTATAAAATAGCTATACAATATTCATAACAGAAGAAGACATACATTTATAACAAGACATCATGATATACATAACGCGCATATGCTGGAACATTAGTGACTTTATTAATACAGACGAAACTCCATAGAAAAACGAAAGACGAAACACGAAAGAAAAAAAAAAGCTATATCAAAGAAGTACAACCGAAGAATTTTGAAAAAAAAAGATAGTAGAAAATAGAATTCCATTGAGATAAGAGTAGTGATGAAATATAAGTACAATATTATTAAAGTTGCTCATGTAAAACAGGAAAATAACTTAGTTGTGTAGAATTTGAAAATTTTTGTTAAACAGCATTTTTATTAAGTCACTTTTAAAGGAATCGAAGTTAGGGTCAACAATGAAAATGAAGTCTTGTGATAGGGTATTCCAGTTTCTGCTTCCTCTTGACAAAACACTCTGCTGGTCTCGTGATGTCCTAAACAACGGAATGTGTAGATTGTGTTCTTCGCGTTACATTATCCGCCATTAATATGAAACCAACGTCCAACGGGAATGAGTATATAGATTTGTATACAAATAGATTGGTCTGCAATTATAGAATATCAGGAAGTTTTAACAATCTAAAGTCTCTGAAAATGCAATTTGTATGATCGTTTTTTGAAGTACATAATACGTAAAAGTTTTTCTGAGTAATAAAGATATTATCTATGAAAGCTTTATGGGCACCTCCCCATATTGCAGAGCAATACAGGTGTGGATAGGTTAAAGTAAATAAAATACATCTGACGTATACAATCAAACGTTAAATAATATCTTAATCTATATATTACACATGTTAACAATGATACTTTAGATTTTACTAAGCCCAAATGATCTTTATATCTTAACTTATTGTCAATAATAATTCTTAAAAAAAACTTAAATTTAGAAACTTAATTTAATATATAATTATTGATTTTGATAGATGTGTGTACTAGCTGAGATGTGAGGGGAGTGGAGACCATGAGATGTGTTTTGTCTGTTGACATTCGTGGCTCAGCCATACGGCTGACAAAGTATGTTAGACGGAAGGGTTGAATGGCGACTGTGATATTTAAAAACAGAGACCTCTCGGCTGCAAGAATTGTAAAACTTATCACTAATGTTTTATTCCTTAAATTTTCCTTTCCATGTATAAAGGAACTGATTACATATAAGTCCCCAGTGATATATTCTTAACAATGATGTTAATTAAGTGTTCCAAGACAGATTGTCGAATGTTATTAATTTGTCTAAAGTAATTATTATTATGCATTCAGTTAATGATGAAAAACCCATGAGATAATTTGGAAATCCTAATCTTAACATTTAAAACACAATCATAGACAATTTTGTTGAATAATGGAAAATAAGGGTAGTATCATGGAGGTATTATGGGAGGAGCCAGCATGACGTCACGAACATGAAGCCAACGGCACTGCGTTATTACTCCGCTGTCTCACCTATCCCTCTTAGACTCACTACATTTGAGCGCAGGAAGTGCAGAGAAACGCCGGAGTACCGCTCATTTCCTGTTTTCAGCTGTTGCTTCCAGGCCGATTGTAATAGTGGTGATGTGCCGTGCCATTAGGATTTACAAGGCAAATCATCCATACAAATCAGATAGTGTTTTTCAACTTAGATGGACGAGATTTAAATGAAAGGTGGCAACCTGTCTTTGGGGGAGTGGACATATGGGTGGACGAGATCATGTCCACGTGTACTACATATACATGTACATATAGATAAAGGAGAAGAAATAAACTATGTATCAGGTGAAAGATGGCCTGAAGGTTGATTTTTCTTGGTATACTATCACTCAACTCAGATTGATCTCAAGTAAAATAATCAGATATTTGCATATTGCTTATTGACTTTATATGAATCTCTCTCTCTCTCTCTGTCTCTCTCTCTCTCTCTCTCTCTCTCTCTCTCTCTCTCTCTCTCTCTCTCTCTCTCTCTCTCATGTGATATTATACAATAACAGACATTTATAATTGATATGAATAATATATACTATAAGTTGTAATTACTAATGAGAGTGACACTGCTTCTTCTTTCTTATATATATATATATATATATATATATATATATATATATATATATATATATATATATATATATATATATATATATATATATATATATATATATATATATATATATATATATATATATATATATATATATATATATATGTAAGATAACCTGAAGGTTGATTTTACTTGGTATACTATCGCTTAACACATTGATCTCTAATAAAATAATTATATATTTGCATATTGCTTATTGACTTTATATGAAATTTCATTCTCTCTCTCTCTCTCTCTCTCTCTCTCTCTCTCTCTCTCTCTCTCTCTCTCTCTCTCTCTCTCTCTCTCTCTCTCTCTCTCTCTCTCTCTCTCTCTCTTAATAAAGGTTGAAGAGCACTTGTTTAGAATTATATGTAATGTCACTGTACATTTAAAAGGTATCTAATTATTGAATTTTTTGCTTTACTGTTTGTACCTTATCATACAATAAACAATAAAAACAATGTTTTTTACAAACATTTCTCCTGGAAATATCTGCTGTATTTCTTTTGGACATTGTGGTTTATTTGACATAAATGCCATTGATAGTTGGTCTACATAACATGCTTAGAAAATTATAATGTACTTTTCTTAACTCAAACCATCAGTTATTTCTGATAAACTCCACCATTCTAAAAATATGCTGGTGTTTAAATGAGGCTAGAAATATTTTACTCAGCTATGAAACGTTATCTGTCTTTCTTCTTAATATGTAACTTTTCATAGCCAAAACCCACACATCGCGCCATGACATTGTCTTGAAGGTATCATTGTACTGTTCCCCTGCAATACCTGGCTCCCATGGAATGGGACACGTCTCTGTTTCCCGTCATTTGCAGCTGATTTCCAGATGTGATTCCATTTTTAAATGTTCTTATTATTCTGTCCATACGTATACCTCTCCCTTTGCTTGCCTCGTGGTAGTTTTTTAATCTTTTCATTACATACCGCATCTGTCTTCCTCTAATGTTTGTTCATAGTTCTCTTTCGATACCAGACCTTCTTAGCACTTCAGTTTTGATATTCTGTCTATCCAAGTAACTTTCAGAAACCTTCACCAGCACCACTTTTCAAATGCTACCAACTTTTCCCTATTTTGTGCTGATATTTCAGGCTTTTGATCTATACACGTACAACAACACAAACCAGGGATAATTTTTAACTGCTCTTCTTTAGCTTCGTATTGACAGGCACTTGTTTTCATCTTCTATGAAAAACTGAAAAACGCTCTTCGCTTCACACACACACACACACACACACACACACACACATATATATATATATATATATATATATATATATATATATATATATATATATATATATATATATATATATATATATATATATATATATATATATATATATATATATATATATTATTTCATCGTTACATCTTCCAGCTTCCTTAATGTAGGTTCCTTGTTAGCAAAATCTTACCTGTTAAATAATGTCACCATACTTATCACAAAACATCAAAGGCTACTATAGCATGACATGAATAATGACATGAATAATTAATACACAACAAAAAATAATAGGGCTCCCACTAGGCCCTTCAACTCGGACTGCCGTTTCTTCTTTCTCCTTCTGCTACTCCTCCTCACAAACCCGTCTCTGGTTCTACGCCAGAACTTTTGGTTTCCTCTACTCCGCTGGTGTGCAAGCTTTCTCCTGCAGGGCATCTTATTGAGGTCTCTTTTTCAGCAGCCATAGCTACGCCATCTCTGCCTGTGACTCTGGTCACTCCTCCTCCGTCTCCGTCGTCTTCTCGGTCCTCTGCCTTTTCTACTTCTCTACTCTCACCTCTCCTCCTCTCTTCACTACACGCTCTACTCCATCTGTATCTTCTCTTCCACACTGTAAAAGCTTCAGTCACCCTGCAAAGACATCCCTGCATCCTTGCACCACACAATGCACCCACCAAGGACCGTAGTCTCTTGGTGCAGCATCACGGCAGGGCCACGCAGAATACATCCTGGCCAAACAATACTCTCATTTGGGGTTGCACTGCCCACACACTTACTCCCGCTTGCTCACTCCTGACTCCGTGGAGCCTCTGTGACACACCCATAAAATTGACAAAAATGACACTTTTTCGGCAAAACTAAGAGGTGCCATCTGGCCGCCCTCAATAAAACAAAATACTTCTTCCCGGGTGTGACACCACCAAATCTGTTTCCGACCGTCAGACACAGCGACGCTATTACGCCTCATTCCTCCCGCCGGCCCCTTGATGACACAGTTATCGCCACAGCGAGCTGATGGCTTCGCCTTTCCAGAACGCAGCACACACATCCCCGTACATGGAGTCAAACAGGCACACGTGGCCGTCACAAAACAGACCCCGGCTCCAATATGAGCCCGGCCAACGTGTCACTATACCAGTCCAACTGGTCCCAGCATTTGCTCCCGTGTGCATTCATTTCTCATCAGATCCGATACCTTGTGATACCTGTCGCTTCGAGGGAGCCGACATCCATCAACACAGACTACACTGCTCGGGCCCAGCACCTGACAAGTACTAACAGCTTCGCCAAAAAAAGCTCCCAGCAATACTGAGGGTGCTTCCTGGGAGGCAAGCATCACACTAGCACCAACAGCCTACACAGCGCTGACTTTCGACGCGGCGCCGTAACGCTCGCGTCAATAACGTCATCACAACTCGCCCCAGAACTACGAATCGGGCGAACAGCATTACAATCCCCACACCAAGGGAAATAACACCGGCCATAACACAACAGAGGGGCCACAGACAAGAGGTCATTAGGCTTGCCAGTCTCACCAGCGTGATTACAACCAAAAAATGTGGTTACACCAAAACAAATGTGGACCACCAAACCCGCGCCAAACTCTCCCGAGTCATCCCAACTCCGAAACGACCAAGCACTAGGCCGCTACGTGCTATTAGCACTTATGACTCCCTAATTGCGGATGACACATCAGAATGGAGCTCCAAACCTCTGTTCTCTCTCCGCCAGCTATTCACAATAGTGTTGCTCTAAACACACACTGCCTGACTCTCTGCTTTTTTGTCATCCACTCCTGCTTAGCAAGTAGTGGAACACAACATACACGAGGGGCAGAACCCTCCTGAACTTCACTGAAAGTTGTTGCAGCAGCTGCCTGCACAGGTGGCTCACCACGTGAGCAAACACCGTGTCTGGTCCCGGCAGGGGACCAGACACTTATCACTCCAACGGTGTTGGAGTGATAAGTTTGGGATGTGTATTTGATAGCTTCCCTCACCCTGTGGAGCCTCTCGGAGGTGATACTCAGGCTGGGTTGTCACCTGGTGTTGAAGTTGTGGGAGCCGATACTCAGTCTGGTGTGTCAGGGGTCGCTGCCGAGGGCGGGGAGACTCCTGACTCTGATGGGGAGGCGGTAGTTTCCTCCCGTGCGGGATGTCCCGAAGGCGGAGAGCAGGCAACACCTTGGCAACACTCTCCACAAAGTCAGGTACTTTCTGTGGCGGCTCTGCGCTTCTGCAGTCAGCCCTAGCACATTGACTCAAAAAACGAGTCTGACTCTGACTCGTCAAAACCCTGGCCAGCAGCGGGACATTCCTCTGGGAACTCTGTCCCCACTGCGGCCTCAATAAAAACACTGCGCTTCTTTTGTGGTGGCCCTGCCGTATTGCAGTCTTTGAGTCATAGATACCGCGGGCACTCAACGCCGGGGTGCTCTCCTCGTCTTAGGGCCAGTAACAACTGAGTCATCTCTCTCAGCAGCTTCCACATCCGGGTAGGCGTCCGCGGATGGGAGCTGCATCCAGACTCTTCCACCTGCCATGTCATTCCCCAGAAGGAAATCAACACCAGACACTGGCAAGTCCTCCGCTAGTGCCACCGGCACCTCCGCGGTCACTAGCGGGCATGACTGCCTAATCTTCGCCGTAGCGAAGCTCTCTGCGGCGCCAATTCCCCAGCACCACACAGGCTGACCGGAGGCAACTCCCCTTCCAGTCACATTCTGGCACAGCGACTGCTGTGCCGCTGTCCCTCAAATCAGTGACAGGATGCGTAACCCCATCAATCTCAACAGTGCCCTTACATAAAAATGGACGGCACCAGTCTAATTCAGACCTCACAGGGGCAGGGGATGGTGAGGTAACAACGGACGTAAGGGCGGTCACACCGGCCTTTCCACCCTCACGACTAAACACAGCTCGGATCTCACCCTTCTGGTCCTGACCCTGGGGCACAATCAAGGACACCGGCTTCTGGGGCGTTTTGGAAACAGTGGCGGACAGTAACTTAGGGATATCGTACTTAAAATGCCCAGTGTTCTTGCAATAATTACACATGGACTGCATACTATACGTGGGAGTGTTGTGTTGCATGTTCCCAGATTGTCTCCGTCGTGGGCTGGGTGAAGACTTATTACTTACAGGGCTGACTCGCCCTGACTTATTATTAGAGCCACTGCTATAACGTGGATTCCCAGACAAACTGGCGCCGGCCGCGCCACCAGACACATCACTAGCTGCACCAGACGCACCACCAATCCATTGTGGCACAGGGCGGTGCGCCAACACGTGGTCATCTGCCTACGTAGCCGCCTCTTTCAAGGTCTTAAACCTTTTCTCATGGAGAAGCGATACTAACTCCTCGGCCACATTAATAAACTGCTCCATTACCATGAGTTTCTTTAACTCACGGTAAGAGGTGGTATGCTCGCTAGCAATTCACTTTTCAAATGTCTTCTTCAGATAGCGAGCACATTCAAGGTACGAGTCACTGGGCCTCTTTTTCCCTCCACGGAACTGCAGCCTATATGCCTCCAGCCGCAGCTCATAAGCTCTCAGGATGTCAGCCTTAAACTCCTCATAATCCTCCAAATCCTCTACTGACATCTTATCTTACACTAAGGACTTACCTTTCAACATATTAGCTACCAGTCCAACCCACCTCTCCTGTGGCCAATCAAATTCTGCAGCTTTCTTCTCAAATCTCCTAAACCATTCTGTTACCTTTTTCTCATCGAACTCAGGAATCAACTTCAAACTCCTCACCATCTGGCTTTCTACTGTATCGTCCTTAACTCCTCCTCTCCTCAAGCCATGGGGTGAATTCACTTCTATTCGAGTCGTCTCCAACTCATTTATTCTATTCTTCTCAGCTTCTTCCTTTTCATACATCCTCGCCTTCTCTTTTTCCTTTTCTGCTTCAAGAAGTCTCAGGTCTTTCTCTTTCTCAGCTTTAAGCCGAGAGAACCGAGAAAGCCGAGAGGCTTCTCTAGCCTCCTCAGTCTTCAATCTCCTTCCCTCAGCTTCAGCTTCCAACTGGAGCCTTCTTAATTCTCTCTCCCTCTCGGCCACCAATCTCTTAGCTTCTCTAGCCTCCTCCAGCTCCATTCTCCTCATCTCCAGCTTAAATCTCATCTCCTTAGACATGCTTTCGTTCTGGGATAAGCCACCAACGCTGCTAACAGGGCTAACACGTCCGTGGACGCTGTGTATGGGACTAGGTGTCCTCATACCAAATTGGGCCAAATCTACACTGCCGCTCCCAGCAGAAGCAGGGGACTCAGGTCGCGAGTCACCCAGGCTACCTGTCTTGCCCTCCATGGCTTACACTGAATGTGGGCACACACAAGACAATGAAACAAACAACAAACTGTTTTCCCCACGTGGTGACAAAGCTCCCAGGAATCCTATCAAGGTCACCAATTTCTGTTATGACCACAAGTTCCTGCCTCGTTACAAAGCTGCCGCACCTGGACTGGCCTCCCTGAGCCACCTTCTGCGTGGACCCAGTGCAGGAGTCAGAGATGAGTGTACAGGGTCCCTTGTGACCCCTGAACCCTTTTCACAACAGTTGTAACTCCAGGTCACACTAATTTGAGGTCACCAGTCTGTTTTACCTACCCAGAGACAAGGGAGATACTCAAACAATACTTAACACCTATAGCTGCAGAAGAATCGACAAGCACGTCTTGGAAAAACAGTTAACATACAATAACACGTATATGGTCGAGGTATAATACCTCGTTGGACTTCTGCCCTTCATGACAGTCCTCCAGCTGCCCAACAGAGTATTATAGCTTCAAGCCAAGTAGTATCGTTTACTGCCTCCTGGACGGCAGGCCTTGTCAGGACCTGTGGAGGGGGTAAAGTTCACTACACAGCTAATTACTGAGGTCCTTTACGGCTGAAATACCTCAACCTGCAGGAGCATTTAAGATGAAACAGGGTCACTAACAAGAGATGCAAGAAACTACTACAGAAAGAGTGCCCACGAACACACAGGAGTCAGTCATCACTCACTGCGCAAGCTCGGCCTGTACACTCCCACAGCCAAGGAATCACTTCCCTAGGTATAGCGTGTGTAATACACAACTACCCTTACCGGCAGACTACTATGGAGATTCCTACTCTATTTAAATAGGGCGGGGCATACGGCCGGTAATGACTCACTTATCCCTTTAAGGCAATTGATCTGGCGAACCATTATCCCACCCTAGTCTCCTTCAAATATTAGAGCACGTTTTAGTACATCTGCTTCTTCCAAGTGTTGGGTAGTGTAAGAAAGCACGCCAAGCACTTTCCCGCGCTGCTGCTAAGGGGAAGGAGTACAAGGGAAGGGGGGGTTACGACTCACACATACCGACGCCCGCCCATACATCGCTCCCCCCGCGGTCTTTACTTGAATAAAACACTTTATTTTTAAAAATTCTACTGATTAAACAAGAGGGGCTAGATAAAATCTGATTATTTTCATTGTCAAAAGCAATTTTTCTGCTGTAAACTACATGAGACTAAAACTAACTGAACAAATAGAAATAGGGTAAATTAGTCGGGGAAGGAGAGTCTTTCGGCACAAGGATTCTTATGGTAAATTTATGGCAGCGAGTGGCCACTCTTAATCGTACTCCAGTTTTCTCACTATTTTTACTACGTTCTTTTTATGTTGTTTTATCTCGCTGCACGTTAAAATATATATATATATATATATATATATATATATATATATATATATATATATATATATATATATATATATATATATATATATATATATATATATATATATATATATATATATATATATATATATATATATATATATATATATATATATATATATATATATATATATTGCTTCAACCACAAATCCCAG
>NC_087152.1:20082500-20212500 GCF_035594125.1 Scylla paramamosain | reverse complement strand
TGAGGGAGGTGAGGTGAGGCTCCGGAAGGGAGGAGGAAAGAGGAAGGGGGGAGTTAGGTGTGAGTATGTTGGAATGTCAAGTCAAGCCGAAATGAGAGAGGTGAGGTCGAGGCGAGTTGATGAGGGAGGGGAGAGGATGGTAGGGGACGAGATGAGGGGAATAGGTGAAGTAAATGTTGATGAACTGTATAAATATTTCGTAGATAAAGTTCATACAGGTCAGTTAGCAAATATCCCGTATAGAACAATAAGATCACAAAAAAATGACCCTAAATGGATGACTGCTAAGCTAAAGCATTATATAGGGCGTAAGAGAAGTATATATAAGAGATTAAGGGCAGGTGAGGAAGTTTTAAGACACAGTATAATGATTTAGTTAGAGCAATCAGGAAGTTAACGAGGAAAGCTAAGCACAATTATGAATTAAAGGTAGCCAGCCAGGCGAAGACGGACCCCAAGGGATTTTATCAGGTATACAGGACGAAAAATAAGGATACTGTAGGTCCATTAAAGGCAGCAGATGGAGGGCTGGTTAGTTCTGGGGAGGAGATTAGTAAACTTCTGAATGATTATTTTTTAACTGTCTTCACCCAGGAAAACATGCAGGATATGCCAGATAGTGAACAGGTGTTTAGAGCAGGGGAGTATGAGAAGCTGACAGATATTTCCATAACTAGGGAGATAGTGGAGCAGGAGATAGATAGGCTAAAAAAGTTCAAGTCACCAGGACCTGATGAAATATATCCCAGAGTACTGAAGGAATGTAAAGATATTATTAGTGAACCGTTAGTTTCTGTCTTTAGGAAATCACTGGAGTTGGGTGAGGTACCAGTAATGTGGAGGCAGGCTAATGTAGTACCCATCTTTAAGAAAGGAGATAAAACTTTAGCGTCTAATTATAGACCTGTCAGCTTAACTTCAGTTGTAGGTAAAATGTTAGAGTCAATAATAGCCAGGAATATTAGGGAACATTTAGACAAACATAACTTGATAAATCAGTCACAGCATGGCTTCACGAAGGGGAAGTCTTGCCTGACAAACTTGTTAAAAGGATACAGGGGATGAGGAGTACGAGTATATATATATATATATATATATATATATATATATATATATATATATATATATATATATATATATATATATATATATATATATATATATATATATATATATATATATATATATTGTTATGTACAGCGAAACAGAGCAGAAATAGCATGAAGAGGTGTGAGGAATAGAGAAATAGGATGGAGAAAGATAAAGAAGGAAGAATGAGAGTGAATGAGAAGCAGTATGAGAATCTGACATGTCCAGCCACATCAAGGTAGACGCCGTGTTACAGTAAAACTTTATATAAATGAAAAGTTGATCTTCCCCATCTGATTTCCCCTACTGCCATTGCTTCTTTAAAGTTGAAATTAATACATCATATAGAAGAGCTGCTCTTTCCCATCGTATGATCATTTTTCACCCAGCCCTCCAAATAGTCCCATATTGAATTTTTAAAACATACTGTTCAGACTCAGTGAGAAAGGGACATGTAAGTGGAGCACTTGGTGAGGTGGGAGGCAAGCCTCTAATCTCCAGGCCTGCACACCCTTTCTCCTCATCTTTTCTCACTTTCCCTCCTGTTACGACCACAGATCCTACCCCTCTCAGAGCGGCCTTTATCTCGGCTCACTTCCCTAAGTTACCACCTACATAACTTGGTGCAGGGCTTAGTACGGGTTACAAAATTTGTTTTTGGACTCTGGCACCCTTTACACAAACGGTCATAACACCAGGTTCTGCTCCCCTTTTCGGCTGCCATTACCTGGGATTAACCTCCTTACAGTTCCACTTCTACACAGTGTAGTGTGGAATTAAGATTCACCTCCACAGGGTCCTTCTGGCCTCCTGCTATGAACTACACAAATGAAGTCGCTAGCCTGTTTTATCCACCTACAGGCAAGAGATTATCACTAATGCCAAATCCCTCTAACAGCTGCGAAAGAATAACCAGTCACAAGGCAGTTACAAGTGACAAACACATATAAGGATTATAATGTTCTACAGAATACCGGCTTCACAAACAACAAGACAATATCCTTCCACTTCTATAGAACACTATCTCCCTCTACTGTGCAATATTATATTCAACTTCCCAGGAAATAGCCCTTGCCCCCCCCTTTACAGAAACAACACGACCCAGGGATGCAGAATACTTTACTACACAGTAGCATATCAGTAATCTTCTGCATCCAGACCCTTTAAGAGAGCACTGGATCACAGTAACATGTAACAACACGAACAAGAAGACCACAAACAGAACAGGGAGGGTCCACTGACCGCTCACAAACATGCCAAATACTCGACAGTCTGTATTGTCAAGGAGCTGCTGGGCTTATCTAACAACTCATGAGACCCAACAATCACTGGCAGGCCTTTGGAGGCATCTACTTCTCACTTATCATCATCAGCAGGGACTTACTGCCTTACTAGGCAAATAATATTATATATGAATCTAATCGCCCTCTAACAGTATATTACGCCAATTCTCCAATTCTCGACCTTGCCTCGCAACGTACACCTTCTCCTCGAGTGAGCTAACTACTTCTGAGCATGAGAAAATAGATGTGCAGCCCAGGGCTCCCACAAAGGCAGATCAGCAATCCCCTAGACTTGTGCTGAAAAATCCTTAGATTGGACAAAATGTTCCTAGTTTACAAATATTGATACATGTATTTACAGTGCAAAAAAAAAAAAAGATAAATGAATAAATAAAGATAAATAAGTAAATAAATAAAATCATATTTTGTTATGAAATAATAGGAAAATCTTAGTTGTTGAGTATTTTCAGATTTTTTCATCACTATACAGATGTTATTACAGTATTACAGTTATAACAGTAACTACTGAAAAAAATGATTCCATTTTTGACAATGATTTCCCTCGAGAAAAGAAAAAAAAAAAGAACTAGTAACACACTGAATTTTCTTCTGATGAATAAATTTCCTGCTGACACTCACTGATTTTAGTGAGGCGAAGCATAAAGTTAGCCTTCTAAAACCTTACTAGACAGAACTCTTAGGCAAATATCTCGCAAAACCTGCGGTTATTGAAGCATTTATGTCATTATTAGTAGTTTCAGTGAAGAATATAAGAATACCAGATAAGATTGTCATGGCATCCTGTAACCAATACACTTATTAAAGCCAGATGAGAAGTCTGAAGTTGCTAGCGGAGTTTGATGATAAAAAAGAGTAACAGAATGGTTCAGTAGATTTCAGAAGGTGTCAGAATTTGATTGGGCTCAGAAAAAAGAGTTGGTCTTGTTGCTAATATGTTGAAGGGCAAAGTGTTAGAAGTGTATGATAGGGTATCAGTGAAAGATTTAGCTGATTATGAGGAGTTTAAGGCTGACGCACTGAGAGCCTGAGGCCTATAGGTTACAATTTGGAGTGGCAAAAAAAAAGGCTAGTGACTCGTATCAAGATTGTGCTCTCTACCTCGAGGAGGTATTTGTAAGATGGATGGCTAGTGAGTGCGCCACCTCCTATCGTGAGTTAAGGTAGCTCATGGTAATGGAGTAGTTTGTGAATGTGGTCAAGAAGAAACTTGTACCACTGCTGCGGGAGACAAGGTTTAAAGGGATAAAGGAGGCAGCTACATGGCCACGTATTAGCCCACAGACCTGTGCCTCGTTGCATTATTGTGACGTCTGGCAGAGCCAGTGATAGTTTGTCTGGAGGTGCGGCTGGAGCTGGTTTGATGGGAAATTCACGCTACAGCAGTGGCGTTGCTAATAAGTCTGATAGGATAAGTCACATTGGTAATTAGTTTCCACCCACTTCCTGAAGGAGACAGACTGGGAACGTGCCACACAGCACGCAGCCTATGTGCTACTGTTGTAAAAATACTGGCCACTTTAAGTTTCATTGTCCTAAGTTAGTGTCTGTCAAGGGTTCTAATCCCTCCTAGAAGCCGATGGTGTTGATCGTATCACAAGACCGAGGTGCTGAGAGTGAGGTTCAGTCAGTGTTTGGTTGTGAGGGGAAACAGGAAGGAGTAGCTGCCCTCTTGTCTGCTGATGATACCTCACCGCATCCTCCGTGAGGTCTGGTTTGGATTGGTACTGCCCTTTCTTGTGTCGGGGGACTGTTGAGATTACTGGGGTTGAGTACTCCGTTACCGATTAAAGAGACAGTAGCGCAGCAGTCGCAGTGTAGGAATGTTACTGGAAGGGGAGTTGCCTCAGGTAAGCCTGTGTGGTGCTGAGGAATTGGCGCTGTAGAGAGATTTGCTATGGCGATGAGCCTTGTGTACCTGCTAGTAACTGCGGAGGCGCGGGTGGCACTAGCAGAAGACCTGCCATTATCGGATGTTGGTTTTTTTCTAGGTGGGAGTTTGGGTGCAGGCAACATCCGCGGACCCCATCCCTGATGCGGAAGCTGTGGAGGCTCCTGACTCTAAAGTGAGGCGAGCGCCCTGTCGTAGTGCGGCCGCAGTTTCTGTGACTCTTGTGGTCGATTGCAATAAGGTGGGGCTACTGTTAGAGGAGTGCAGAGTGGATGTAGATGATGCAGTGGGGTAGAGTGTTCAGAAACTAGGAGCTAAGCTCGTCCTTGAATCATTGTGCTGGGGCTGACTACACAACCGCAGAACCACCGCAGGAGACACATTACTTTGTTGAGTGTTGCCTCGGGAGGAGTTGAGGCAGTTTTGGTGGCCGGGTGTGGCCACGTTTCTTGAGTGTTGCCGCGTTGGTCAGGCGGGCAAGCTTGATTACCTATTGTCTGGGGCCCCTCTCCCTCGTGGTATGCCTGGTGTTGTTTTCCTTGGTCTGGGGATGATAAGAGATGTTATGAGCCCGATTCCTCCTTCCTGTGATAGTGGTGATAGTGTTATAGTTAACGTTGCCGTTACGGCGCAGCGTCGAAAGGCAATGTTGAGTGAGTCTGCCGGAAATAATGTGTTGCTTGTTGCTCGGAGAGTACCCACAGTGTCGCTAGGGGCTCTGTATGGCCAAACCATACAAGTACTGGGCCTGAGTAGTGTAGTTTGCGATGGTGGGTGCTGTCCTTGAAGAGACAAGGATTCTGGTCTGATGCGAAGAAATTGCACATGAGAGCAAGGGCTGGGACCAGTGGTGTTGGCTCAGATGCACATCGGCTAGGCTCGGGTTGGAGACGAAGGCTGTTGTGTTAGGATGGCTACATACGGGAGTTTTTCTCCGTGTGCGGGAAAGGGTGTGCTGCGTCCTGGAAAGGAGCAGCCATCAACTCGTTGGGACGACTTCTGTGTCATCGAGTGGTTGGCGGGAGGAGTGAGAGGTGTTGTTGTGTGACCCGGCTGTCAGGCACATTGTTGTTCCTGACAGCCGGGTCACATCCCATAATTACTGTTTTATGTGATTAAAAGCACGCATGTGGCTTTTCTTATTTTTGCCCAAAAAGTGGCATCTTTAGTTTATTCCTTTTATGGATGTGCCATGAAGGCTCCAAGGAGCCAGGAATGGGCAAGTAGAGTAGAATTGTGGGCAGTGAAGGCCCGGTGGAGAGAGCATTTTGTCCTGTGCGAAGAATTGAAAGGACCAGCGAGTTAGACTTGCTTGGCAAACGAAAGGGGAGATTTGTTTGGCCAGGAGGTGTGTTGCCTGGTGGTGCCGTGATGATGTACTCGAAGGCTACGGTCCCTGATGAGCGCGTTGAGTGTGACAAGGGCGCAGGGATGTCACTGTTAGATGACTCGTGAATTTGTGAGATGTGGAAAAGAAAGTACACAAGAAGAAGTAGATAGTGCAACAGAGAGAGCAGGAGAGGGAGGTAAGAGTAGTTGGGGTAGTGGTGAAGGCAGAGAAAAGAGGACGACGGAGAAGAAAGAGAAAAGACAGGAGTCACAGGAGAAGTTGGAGCATCTGTTGCTGCTGGAGGGGGAGTGACGTGAATACAACTCTCTGTAGGGCTAAGTCCTCACGCATACGCTGTCAAGGAGATCGCAGGACCTGTGTGAGAGGCGGAGATGGATCTCATGGGAAGAGTAAGAGGAGAAAACGGCCCCTAGTGTATTTTTAAGAAGAACTGAGTTGTAGCACTGTTTGTCATAGTAGTGATTACTATTCTGTTTTATGTTATTGTTGTAGAACCCTTTGTTTTTGTAATTGGTATGCGCCTTCCTTTGAGTGTGTAGTGATGTGCAGAGCTGTGAATCTATTTGTTATCTGTGTCTGTGCAAAAATTTCGTAAGTTTATGTATTTTACGAAAATTTTCTGTATGAGGGGGGACGAGTTATGTGCAGCGGAAGAGAGAGAGAGAGAGAGAGAGAGAGAGAGAGAGAGAGAGAGAGAGAGAGAGAGAGAAAGAGAGAGAGAGAGACAGAGAGAGAAGCAGTACAAGTGTCTATCTAACACGTTCAACCGCGTTGAGGGAGGCATGAGTTATGGTAAAACTTTTATAAATGAAAAGCTTCCCCATCCGATTTCTCTCTTGGAAGTTGAAATTATAAGGTCGTATAGTAGAAGAGTTGCGCTCTCCCACCGTATAATCAGTTTTTACCCAGACCTTCAAAAAGCCCCGTATCAAATTTTAAAACATACTGTTCAGATGGAGTAAGAGAGCGAAGTGTGGCGCGTGGCGGGGCGGGAGGCCAGCCTCTCACCCCGGGTCCTTCACCTTTCTCCCCCTTTCCCTCCACTCCCCTGTCACGTGATGTAGCCTGGTTGAGTCCCATAGTGATGTGGGTGCCTTTGTTCAGTAGCAGACCGAACACCACAGGGAATAGACACGGCATAGTGAAGCGTACTAATATTGGATAGGGAGGGTATATTATTTTTATTATGACGCCTTGTTATATTGAGTACTATTTGGGCCCCACCGGAGGCCAGTATCGGTGCGGATTCAAATATAATTTGAAGGGCAACAGGGCCCTTGTCTTCTGCTATTCCTGCAGGTGGGATAGGGACCACCTGCAGTCTGTATTGTCTGACTGTCTATCGTATTTGCGTCTGTGTTCGGACGGGAGCAGACACTGTTCTCTCAATCCCTTTTTGCCTATGTGCACTGTGCTTGTCAAATAATATTAATGCCTAAACTCGCAGCTGTGCTTGTCTGGAGTTTGAGGATTATATTGTGTTGGTGCTAGGCTACTGCTTTCTACTTTCTTCCCGGATTCTCACTAATTTTTATAGGAGGTAGGAATTTGTGTTTGGAAGATTGTAGATAATACTATTACCTGGCCAGTATATGTATGTCCTTACTGGACGTGGGCCGTTTTCATTACTATGGGCAGTAGTCCAATCGGATATTATACCTCAGTTTGTGCATAGTCTGTTCTGTCCATGCTCCTTAGAACATGGTTCAGTTGTTCTTTTCAGCTTTTGGGATTAAGTTGACTTTTGTTATACTCCTCTCTCGGTCGGTGGATTAAACCGAGTGGCGACCACAGAAATTTGATAGTTGTTGACGACTAGCAAGTGCCTGGATTCGTTGTATTTGTGCCCTGCACTAAGCTACATAAAAGGGGGCTTAGGGATGCTGAGCTACCTTCTATGTAGCTTAGTGCAGAGCACACATATGCGTATACAGGGTACTACTGGTCCCCTGCAACGATTAAATATATAAAGTCGCAACTTTGTTTTTTTTTTTTTTTTTTTTTTTTATGAAGGAGGGGCGACGGCCAAGGGCAACAGAATTGCAATAAAAAGAGGCTCACTGAGATGCCGGTCCCCGAACAAAGTCGAAAGCAGTACTCAAAAATTACAGGATAAGTGTCTTGAAATCTCTGTCTTGAAATAGTTCAAATTATAGGAAGGAGGAAATACAGAAGCAGGGAGGGAGTTCCAGAGTTTACAAGAGAAAGGGATGAATGATTGAAAATACTGGTTAACTCGTGCATTAGATAGGTGGACAGAAGAAGGGTGAGAGAAAAAAGAAACTCTTGTGTAACGAGGCAGCGGGAGGAGTGGGGGGGATGCAGTTAGCAAGATCAGAAGAGCAGTTTGCATGAAAATAGCTTCGGAAGATAGCAAGAGGTGTAACGTTGCGGCGATGAGAAAGAGGCTAAGGCAGTTAGAGAAGAGGACTTGAGAAGACGAAAAACTTTTGATTCCACCTTGTTTAAAAGAGCGGTACGACTGGAACCCCACCCCATAATACATGTGAAACATACTTCATACATGGGCGGATAAGGTCCCTGTACAGAGTTATCAGCTGGGAGGGTGAGAAAAAAAAATCTTTTTGCTTTATCATTCCTTCAGTGTTCGTAGAATCAATTTACTTAATTCATGAGCTATTTTATTGAAAAGTAGCATAGTTGAGGCAATATCTTTTTGTCATTTCTTGATCATTGCAAGAGGGAAGTCGAGGATAAATGTCATCTTTCCAAGAAACATGTCTCGTTTGTATGTGTGTGTGTGTGTGTGTGTGTGTGTGTGTGTGTATGTGGGTGTTTTTACTTCCTACTTATGCTTATGTAGATGTAACTTACAAGATTTGAACCAAACTTAGGCTGACCTGCTTTATTTATTTATTTATTTATTTTTTTGCTATCGTTCTGTGTGTGTTTGTGTGTGCGCGCGAAGAGAAAAAGATGGTATCTACACATAGAAAGATCGAGAGGGGTAACGTTAATAGGTAAATTCCCATTAGCAATCCCACTTCGATCCCCTGTAATCTTTTCGTATCAGCAATCACTTTACGTCGCTTGACATTTTATATTCCCATTACAATCACATTGCTGCAAACGTAATCATGGTTCTCGTCCTCCTTTCTGACAACGCCAATGCACGAAATTATTGTACACAGACAGACCTCTTTCACATGCATACTTGTATTTAATGAATAAATACCAAGATCTTGACCATATATTGTACAAAGAGGGAACAGTCAGGGCGAAAAGCGAGAACTGAACCCTCTTCACAAAGGAACCCTCTTCTTAAAGAAAAATATTTCCAGACTTACAGGATTCAGGGGAAAAAAGTAGCCAGTAAACCACGAGAAATTCCCTTTTTTTATTCTTATTTTTTGCCCTCTCCAGGAGTATTACTCATTCAAAAAGAATTCATAAGTATCCTCCGAAAAACTTAAATGTGCTTATTCGATCGAATTTCTTATTTATATTATTAGGGTAATGACCTATTTGCAGCAATATTTTATAAGAGATCTTGATAGAAAATAAAAGGAACTGCGCTGCGCTTATCACAGATAAAATTTTGGTGCAAAAATAACAACTGAGTAACTCTGCTGGCTGGTCCTCCTTTGCCCTGCACAATAACAGTCGATCAAAGAATCTTGGATTATCTGAATGTCACTAACGTTAATCACGTGATTAATGGGTAAATATTTCAGTCTAAAACTAGTACTACATATGAAAAAAAAATAAATAAATAAAAAAAAAAAAAAAAAAAAAAAAATATATATATATATATATATATATATATATATATATATATATATATATATATATATATATATATATATATATATATATATATATATATATATATATATATATTTTTTTTTTCCATATGTAGTACTAGTTTTAGATTGAAATATTTATCCATTAATCACGTGATTTTATATATGTATATATATATATATATATATATATATATATATATATATATATATATATATATATATATATATATATATATATATATATATATATATATATATATATATATATATATATATATATATATATATATATATATATATATATATATATATATATATATATATATATATATATATATATATATATATATATATATATATATATATGAGAGAGAGAGAGAGAGAGAGAGAGAGAGAGAGAGAGAGAGAGAGAGAGAGAGAGAGAGAGAGAGAGAGTATTTCATATCTAGACGCTAAATGTATTAATACGTAGTTATAGTCTAATCTTTGTTACTGAATGTACATAAAGCAGGACACAGCAGGAGAAAAGATTAGTAAGATATAATACGGTTTGGTAAAAAAAAAATTAAAAGTAACAATTTCATACCAGCACGCAGGAGGAAAAATATTAGCCAAATGCTACAGAAAGTCGAGGATTTGTCTTAAGGTAGTATCTGGGAAATTGTTTTAATAAACGTCTTAAGGTTCGTGACCTCAAGTACTAAGAAAGCGAAAATTTGTATGTCAAGCAGCCGTGAAATTTGTCCTTAGCATTATTTACTGAATCGATCTGTATTCTTGCAGATACAGATGAGGCAGTTACTTGCAAAATAAAACAAATAAATAAACAGCAAGATAACCTTATTACATTCACATCTTATAAAACTTTGATTATCATGCACCATAAAACCGAAATCAAGATAAATTGTAAATGGAACCACCATAATATACAGTTTCTTTATCTTTAATCTATACGTGGAAGTATAATTCCTGATGCAGTGTGCTCCTTACGTCGTTGTGGTTCCAGAGTTTGCCTGGTGGCGTTAAGAACATTGCGGGCCCGGCAAGGGAACGTGACATTTGGTCCCTCTCATGACTGGATTCTGTCGTCACATTACTGAACTGAATGTTTGATGGTCCAATAATCCTTACATACCACGTTTTCCTTAATTAACATACCAATGTCAAGCTCAGTTATAAAAGAATAACAGGATATAACAGAGGTGGTGGTATGGTACTTGTAGGAGAATGTAGATGAGCTTTATTAAAGGATGAAAAGTAGCTTTCTCTATCACACACACACACACACACACACACACACACACACACACACACACACACACACACACACATACATCGAGAGGAGGCAAAAGTGTGGTGCATCCCATCAAGGTAGTGACCTCCAGTGCCAGAGAAGACCGCAGGGTGGAGAAGAGGGAATACAAACACTTTGAAGTGCCACGTGTGTGGTATAGTCTTCCCTCCCTCCTCTTATTTAATGCGACGTCTCTGGCCAACAAGATGGACGCGTTGATTGTGACGGTGAGATCTACTTGTGCGGACATTGTGGCGGTTACTGAGGCATGGCAGATTGTTCCTGAGGTGTGCACGATGCAGGATTACCAGCTCTACCATCACCTCAGGTCAGGACGCAAGGGGGGGGGAGTGGCCGTTTTCTGCCGCTCTGCCCTCAGCCCCTCACACCTCCCTGTCGATATTCCTGCCGGGGTGGAGGCCCTGTGGGTGAGAGTTACGCCCCCCCTGCTATCCCAGCAACACAGCCTCCATCATCGTGTGCGTCGTGTACCACCCCCCACGAGCCGCCACAGCACAGTTACTCACCGCTCACATCATCAACACTGCTGATGCCCTGAGGGTGAGGTATCCTGCCGCCAAGCTGGTCATCTGTGGGGACTTTAACAGATTAGATATCAACGATATCCTACACCAGCTACACCTCACCCAGGTCGTGGACTTCCCCACCCACCAGCAAGCCATCCTCGACCTTATACTGACAGACCTGGGCCAGCAGTACTCGCCCCCCAAGCCGCTGCCTCCCATGGGACGGAGCACCCACCTCTCCATACTGTGGACACCCACACCCACCACCTCGATCCCCCGGTCAGCTGTCACCAGGACCCACCGCCCCATGCCTGACTCAGCCATGAGGGAGTTTGGGCAGTGGGTGACACAACACCCGTGGACCGAGGTGCTGGATGTGGAGGACGTCCACTTAAAATGGCAAAATTACGTCGCCACTACCACAGAAGCCTTCCACCGCTACTTCCCAGCCAAGAGCGTCACAACGCACCCGTCTGATGCCCCCTGGATGACGCCCCGCATTAAAAGACTCATGCATCAGCGGACCTGGGCGTTCCACTCCTGCCCGGTCCTATACAGGAAACTAAGAAACAGAGAGATCAGGGAGATTAAGGCGGCAAAGGCAAGCTATTACCCAGACAAGATACACCACCTCAAGCTGACCAACAACAGACAGTGGTACGCTAAGATCAAAGCTTTGTGTGGCCTACAAAAGCACACTTCATCTCTTCCTTGGACCTCACAACTTCCTGCTAATCTCGCGGCTCAGGAGATGAACGATCACTTTGCTGCTATCTGTCAAACCTTTCCTCCCTTCCACACCACTCCGCTTCCTGCCTATCTTCCCGCTCCCTCCCATCCCCCCAGTGTCCAGGCGGTGGATGTTTTTAAGAGAATACTTAAATTCAAACCAAGATCCACCACAATCACTGACCTTCCTATAAAAATTTACAAGGAATTTGCTGTAGAGCTAGCAACACCGCTATGCTCCATAATAAACGCTTCACTCTCCCAACACTCTTGCCCTGCGGACTGGAAGACATCTTACGTCACCCCCATCCCCAAAACTTCCAGTCCACAGTCACTCAATGACCTCAGGCCAGTCTCTATCACCCCCATCCCTAGCCTTATTTGTGAAGATTTTGTGTAAGACTGGGGCTACACCAAAATTTGTAATACCGTGGATATCAGACAATTTGGAAATATTGAAGCCACCTCCACCTCCCATTACCTGACCAGCTTGCTTGAATTCATCCACAGCTACCTGGACAAGCGAAACACCTCTCTAGTTGTTGCTTTTGTGGACTTCAAAAAAGCCCTTGATCTTGTTGATCACACTGTTGTCATCAGCAAGGCAGTAAGTCTGGGTCTCCCTCCTAGCCTGGTAGCGTGGCTAGCCGACTTCCTCACAGGGAGGCGTCAGGCCGTTCGCTATCAGGGGTCTGTCTCTAATTTCCAACAGCTGACATGTGGTGTCCCCCAGGGGACCAAGATGGGTCCTCTATGCTTCCTCCTCCTCATTAACGACGCCCTCACTGACACCCGCCATCGCTGGAAGTATGTGGACGACTGCACCGTGGGCGTCCCAGTTTCCACCAAGAACCCGGACTACTCGCCACTGCAAGCAATTCTGGAGCGACTGCAGACGTGGAAGGAGGAGAGCAGGATGACCATCAACCACAGCAAAACTGTGGTGATGCATTTCTGTACCTCCTCTGTACCAGTGCTCCCTCCCCAGCTCACAGTGGGCCCTCACCCCCTCTAGGTGGTCCGATGTGCCAAGCTTCTCGGAGTCACGGTGGACGACCAGCTGACCTGGAAGCAGCATGTCGCCAGCACCATAAGATCAGCTACCTACAGGCTGTACATGCTGCGCAGACTCGGGTCGCTGGGGACGCCGACAGACGAGTTAAGGGGGGTGTACCTCACCTTCATCCTCCCCAAACTCATGTACGCCTCCCCAGCGTGGTCCTCCTCCCTCACACACACTCAACAGCTACAACTAAAGAGTGTGCAGAAAAGGGCGTACAGGGTCATCCTTGACCCTGCCTACACCACCTATGAAGTAGCCCTGACCACCCTGAGTCTGTCCAGACTATCCACCAGGAGAGGCCACCGAGAGGCTCTGGAGAAGTTTGGAAGGGGACTACTGCATCACCCACGTCTCAGAAACATGCTGCCGCCTGACGCGCCTCGCCCAGTCAGTGCCACCAGACACCACAACAAGATAACGCCCCTAAAGGCGCCGCGCACGGACCGGTACAGACTCAGTGCGATTCCCACCATTTTTTTTTTTTTTTCATGTAGGAAGGACACTGGCCAAGGGCAACAAAAATCTAATAAAAAAAAAGGCCCACTGAAATTCCAGTCCCATAAAAGGGTCAAAGCTGTGGTCAAAAATTGATGAATAAGTGTCTTGAAACCTCCCTCTTGAAGGAATTCAAGTCATAGGAAGGTGGAAATACAGAAGCAGGCACGGAGTTCCAGAGTTTACCAGAGAAAAGGATGAATGATTGAAAATACTGGTTAATTCTTGCGTTAGAGAGGTGGACAGAATAGGGGTGAGAAAAAGAAGAAAGTCTTGTGCAGCGAGGCCGCGGAAGCAGGGGAGGCATGCAGTTAGCAAGATCAGAAGAACAGTTAGCATGAAAATAGCGGTAGAAGACAGCTAGATATGCAACATTGCGGCGGTGAGAGAGAGGCTGAAGACAGTCAGTTAGAGGAGAGGAGTTGATGAGACGAAAAGCTTTTGATTCCACCCTGTTTAGAAGAGCAGTATGAGTGGAACCTCCTCAGACATGTGAACCATACTCCATACATGGACGGATAAGGTCCTTGTACAGAGTTAGCAGCTGGGGGGGTGAGAAAAACTGGCGGAGACGTCTCAGAACACCTAACTTCATAGAAGCTGTTTTAGCTAGAGATAAGATGTGAAGTTTAAATTTCAGATTATAAGTAATGGACAGACCGAGGATGTTCAGTGTAGAAGAGGGGGACAGTTGAGTGTCATTGAAGAAGAGGGGATAGTTGTCTGGAAGGTTGTGTCGAGTTGATAGATGGAGGAATTGAGTTTTTGAGGCATTGAACAATACCAAGTTTGCTCTGCCCAAATCAGAAATTTTAGAAAGATCAGAAGTCAAGCGTTCTGTGGCTTCCCTGCGTGATATGTTTACCTCCTGAAGAGTTGGACGTCTATGAAAAGACGTGGAAAAGTGCAGGGTGGTATCATCAGCGTAGGAGTGGATAGGACAAAAAATTTGGTTTAGAAGATTAATGAATAATAAGAAGAAAGTGGGTGACAGGACAGAACCCTGAGGAACACCACTGTTAATAGATTTAGGAGAAGAACAGTGACCGTTTACCACAGCAGCAATAGAACGGTCAGAAAGGAAACTAGAGATGAAGTTACAGAGAGAAGGATAGAAACCGTAGGAGGGTAGTTTGGAAATCAAAGCTTTGTGCCAGACTCTATCAAAGGCTTTTGATATGTCCAAGGCAACAGCAAAAGTTTCACCAAAATCTCTAAAAGAAACTCAGTAAGGAAAGCCAGAAGGTCACCAGTAGAGCGGCCTTGACGGAACCCATACTGGCGATCAGATAGAAAGTTATGAAGTGATAGATGTTTAAGAATCTTCCTGTTGAGGATAGGTTCAAAAACTTTAGATAGGCAGGAAATTAAAGCAATAGGACGGTAGTTTGAGGGATTAGAACGGTCACCCTTTTTAGGAACAGGTTGAATGTAGGCAAACTTCCAGCAAGAAGGAAAAGGTAGATGTTGACAGACAGAGCTGAAAGAGTTTGACCAGGCAAGGTGCAAGCACGGAGGCACAGTTTCGGAGAACATTAGGAGGGATCCCATCAGGACCATGAGCCTTCCGAGGGTTTAGGCCAGCGAGGGCATGGAAAACATCATTGCGAAGAATTTTAATATGTTGCATGAAGTAGTCAGAGGGTGGAGGAGAGGGAGGAACAAGCCCAGAATCGTCCAAGGTAGAGTTTTTAGCAAAGGTTTGAGCGAAGAGTTCAGCTTTAGAAATAGATGTGATAGCAGTGGTGCCATCTGGTTGAAATAGAGGAGGGAAAGAAGAAGAAGCAAAATTATTGGAGATATTTTTGGCTAGATGCCAGAAATCACGAGGGGAGTTAGATCTTGAAAGGTTTTGACATTTTCTGTTAATGAAGGAGTTTTTGGCTAGTTGGAGAACAGACTTGGCATGGTTCCAGGCAGAAATATAAAGTGCATGAGATTCTGGTGATGGAAGGCTTACGTACCTTTTGTGGGCCACCTCTCTATCATGTATAGCACGAGAACAAGCTGTGTTAAACCAAGGTTTAGAAGGTTTAGGACGAGAAAAAGAGTGAGGAATGTACGCCTCCATGCCAGACACTATCACCTCTGTTATGCACTCAGCACACAAAGACGGGTCTCTGACACGGAAGCATTAGTCATTCCAAGGAAAATCAGCAAAATACCTCTTCAGGCCCCCCCAACTAGCAGAGGCAAAACGCCAGAGGCACCTTCGCTTAGGGGATCCTGAGGAGGGATTGGAGCGATAGGACAAGATAAAGATATGAGATTGTGATCGGAGGAGCCCAACGGAGAAGAAAGGGTGACAGCATAAGCAGAAGGATTAGAGGTCAGAAAAAGGTCAAGAATGTTGGGCGTATCTCCAAGACGGTCAGGAATTCGAGTAGGGTGTTGCACCAATTGCTCTAGGTCATGGAGGATAGCAAAGTTGTAGACTAGTTCACCAGGATGGTCAGTGAAGGGAGAGGAAAGCCAAAGCTGGTGGTGAACATTGAAGTCTCCAAGAATGGAGATCTCTGGAAAAGGGAAGAGGGTCAGAATGTGCTCCACTTTGGAAATTAAGTAGTCAAAGAATTTCTTACAATCAGAGGAGTTAGGTGAGAGGCATACAGCACAGATAGATTTAGTTTGAGAGTGACTCTGTAGTTGTAGCCAGATGGTGGAAAACTCGGAAGATTCAAGAACGTGGGCACGAGCGCAGGTTAAGTCATTGCGCACATAAACGCAGCATCCAGCTTTGGATCGAAAATGAGGATAGAGAAAGTAGGAGGGAACAGAAAAGGGGCTACTGTCAGTTGCCTCAGACACCTGAGTTTCAGTGAGGAAAAGAAGATGAGGTTTAGAAGAGGAGAGGTGGTGTTCTACAGATTGAAAATTAGATCTTAGACCGCGAATGTTGCAGAAGTTAATGAAGAAAAAGTTGAGGGGGGTCTTAAGACACTTAGGGTCGTCGACAGAAAGGCAGTCCGACCTGGGGACATTTATGGTCCCCTCCCCAGATGGGGACTCCGAGGGTGGTATAGGAGTCACCATGATGATTTTAAAATTTTTGAGTGAAGAGTGTGTGTGTTATTAGGTGCTTGTAGTTTTGTGTGAAGGAAGAGAGTTGTCTTTAGAGGGCAGGCTGTGACTGCCCCCTTGTGTTGTGAGACACAAAGGGAAACGTTCAGTGAGGTCACAGCTGGGTTTAATGATAAGTTCACAGGACCCCATAAACAGTGCTTTAGACCTCACTGGGAGTAATTATCGTTTCGGCAGGTGTCTACTGCCTCCTCCTACCATGGTGCGAGCCATCAATTAATAGTCCCTTCTAGATTAGACTTACCTTTAGGATTAATGTTAAGTATTTCCTCACCCCCTCTGTACATTTTCAGTTTGTTAACTGCCTAAATAATAAACCGTTTATTATTATCATTATTATTAATTAGAGACGTCGCAGTGAGCGTTTTGATACCAGATAGCGCCAGAATTTTTAATTCTCGCCGGAAAATAAATACTTTTTGGGGCAAGGTTTTACAAGCTTACAAAGGTGTATCGTTGCACAGTAATGCATCTGAATTTTAAGTCAATTAATTTCGTGATAACTGACAGCACATGACATTGTTTGAGCCTCTATTCATAATTTCAGATGATATTCTTAAAAGAGCCTATAAGTGTATCAAGGCAGGCAATCTGTAATTTTCTACTGACCTCAATGGAAGTATACTAATATATACTTGCATTTTCATGTACTAAACAACAGGCAAATCCATTTACTGTAAAGAAAATATAATTTTGTATCAGAGACTTTATTTTTGCGGTACGATCACTATCCTCGGGTACTTGGGCAGCGAGCAAACCAAAACACAGACACTCGACTACCCTGCACAATGGATACATCACCGCCACAATCATGGACTACAGCGGAATTAAGAAAATTCTTGAAAGAACGAGCTATACCCTATTCTGGATATAGTAAAGCAAAGTAAAGGCCTTTGTATCGGCAGAACTGAGAGGCTATTGTTTACACTTTACACTCCCTAACGGCGCGCGGCGCTTTCTTTACCTGAAGAATCATGATCAAGATAAGTACGTCGTACGTCCGCCAGCGGTGCTATTCTTTTTTTATTTCACTGATTACTTTCATATACAGGACGTGTCAGTGATATCTGATATTTTTCGACATTCCCAGATAAAATGCACAAGCCGAAGTCAACATCCTTTTATTTTTACTGTTTATACTTACTTAAAAAAAAATTCATTACCTATTTTTAGTTTTATCTTATAATTCAATTAACAAAGCCTTATCATACACCAGTAAGTATGAATATTAATATTAAGGGTTATGTTTTTAACTTTAGATACACTTGTGCAGCAATTCATGCTGTACTTTTCCTGCACATCGATTTCAAATTTAGCTAAGTCACCCCTTTGCCCCACGAAATCGGAGACAATTAAAAATGCTGGCGCTGATAGGTATCTACCAGCCTCACTGCGACGTCTCTAATTACACACACACACACACACACACGTCGTGCTTCTACGTTGCACGGTCTTGCTGCGTCCCTTATTTATAAGACTGTTTTTTTTGGGGGGGGGGTCAAGGGAACACTAAGTTTTTATATTTTTTACTTAATTATTATTATTTACATATATTTACACTCAGTCGATGATATACGACTTCAGACAACAACGAAAAACTAAGAGAATGGTTTCATCTCTCTTCAAATAAATTCCATTAAATATCTCGAACACTTCACATTACACTTCCGACTCAAATCACTTCACATATTTAATACTCAATGATAAATCACATCCTAGAAACCTCACAACTAATATTCAATGAGGAACACATCCTACAATCCTTCTGTTAATATATAACTTCACATTACACTTCCGATTCAATCACTTCATATATCTAATACCCAATACCCATATATCTAATACCCAAATCACATCATACACAAACCTTGTAACTAATATTAAATGAAGAACACATTCTACACCTACTCAATCGCTCTCTGTCAATATATAACACCAGCATTTTACTCTGACTGTATTACAACTGTCTGGCTTTAATTACTGGTACTGTGACAGGCGGCTTGCCCATCTTGACCCTCTCTGGTTTGACAGCTCTGTCTAGCTTGTCTTTCTATCTGCTTCTCTCTATCCCCGTCTTCTATACCTCATAATATACACGTGATGTTAGATTTTATCTTCCCATACTTCGATCATACAGTTTATTTTCCCTTAACTTTCAAAAAGGTTCATTCTCGAGTAACTGGTAATCGTATCTTCTAATCAGAAACAAGGAGGCGGCGATTCCCATGGTTTGCCAGCTGTCCGTGTTGTCCACGTTATCTGCTTCTGGTGACCTCTGCTTCCTTCGTATACTAATTCAGTGATAGCCACCTTGTAATCTGTTGCTAATCTTCGGCTCTGTTAGTCTTGTGATGACTCACCGCATCTTGTTCTCCTCGGTGGTCACGTCTCGTTTCTTATCTATCAGGGTGGTGATAGCTTCTTGGTACCTGCTTTCGTGTTTTATCATCTTCTACCTTCATTTATTCTTTCTGGTTCTTATTTCCTTCATTTCTTCATTCTTGTTTCATTCTTCTATCTTCTTACGTGTTTCACTTCTTCTTATTTCTTTGGTTAGAGCACACACACACACACACACACACACACACGATAGAGTTAATTAACATCACGTTAATTTGTATAAGTGAATCAATTTTGTTGATACTCTGTCTAACAGGTTAACTAATCTGAATCTTATTAGATTAATTAGTGAAAAAAGATTTATTATTAAGGGCCAATTATTCTGAAAAAAAAAAAAAAGCAGAGACTCAAACAGTAAGTATTTAGTGTATTTCTGAGCTACAACCAACACACCTGTCACACCTGCCAAGCACGCAAAGCTCCACGTAAAACACCTGCCATTGTTGTGATGAAAACACGTGAGCAACAGTGATTTTGTAGGTGTTGAAAGTGTGGGAATATAAAATATCAAGGGAAGCGAGTTTTGAAAATGCGATTTTGAAAACTGTTCGAGTGATAAAACATAGAGAATAGTGTTTGGATGGTACAGCGGAAGTGCGCGTGACTTATTCTGCGGACACGTGTTCGTACCCCGCTCAAGCTTAGTCTTCTTCATTGTTATCAGACATTACTGCCCCTGTGAGAAAGAGGTGCGAGATTAAGTCAGCCAACAATTCAGACACAGCCAGTCTCGGCTGACTGAGGTCACGCGTGGGTGGAGAGTGGCTCGGGCTGCCCATCCTGCATGTCATAATTAGCGGTTATGCTCGCACTTTCCCTTCGCTGTTACTCATTAGCGACTTTCCAACCTATAATGCGTACCTACTTTTCATAAGAAAAGATTAGTTTAATTTGCAAAATTCGTCGTCACTATTTATTAAAAATTCCTGTAAATGCTAGTATAAAATAACATTCTACGCACACTTTCACGGCCAGTGCCGAGGTATATACGTACACACTCTAGCACTGTAGCAGAAAGGACAATTGTTCAGGGTATTCGAATCTTTGTTTATATCATACGAATCATACTTCAAGATTTTAAACGCATAGCAGGGGTGAAAAATTTAGATTCACAAAAAAAGAAAAAAAAAAACGTAAAATTAAACCAAAGTACATTGTAAAATTAAAATTAATTTTACTGGTTAAATGTGGAGTTCAACTGAAAATTGTTATACCTCACTTTGATACACACACACCTGAAATGAAATGTCGATTTTGAGAAGAAACTCATCAGGTTCAGAAACTTGTGTTAAAAGAGAGAGAGAGAGAGAGAGAGAGAGAGAGAGAGAGAGAGAGAGAGAGAGAGTGTGTGTGTGTGTGTGGGCGCGAGACACACACTCTCTCTCTCTCTCTCTCTCTCTCTCTTAACACAAGTATCTGAAGCTGGTGAATTCCTTCTCAAAATCGGCATTTCCTCACCAATATTCGTACAAATGATACCGATGCCTGACAGACTAAATTTCATGGTGATAATTTACAATACATGAAAATTCTTTCCTGATTAAAGCTCCATCTGGTTGGTCCAGTTGGATTAACAATTCCATGGTGTAAAGCAATCGGAAAATGTTTAAAATAAATCTGACAGCGGAACTGAATGAGAAACACGTTCGGAATATGAAACTTTCTGGTGCAGTAATCGTTTATATTTAGAATTTCAAATTCTGAAGCGATGCTGAAGTTTTAGGCAAAAGTCTCTATGGCTTCACGGAACAGGTTTTGTAGTGCATGGGATCAGCGTCACATTCATGTCATTATAATACATGTGATATAACATGTAGATATGGAAAGTAAAAAAAAAAAAAAGACATGTATGTGCAATGTTTTGATATTGTATGGACACATGTTAGTTTGTTATAGGGTTGAGAATGTTCATGTAAGTAGTAGAACATGTGTTTGAGCGAGATGTGTTTTCATCGACCAAACCAACCGGTCTTGTCACCATGTCTTATTATGTGTAAAAAAAAAAAAAAGTTATTAATTTGATAACTGTGCGTTTACTCCCAAAACCTCCTGTACATAATGAACTGCATCGGTACACTATTCATGCATATTAATCATTCGTAAAAATGAAGGATACAAGACTTCCAAGTTATCATGCATGTGGCTCTTCCATCAATTTCTTACTGAGAGGACTGGCATTACTGATATCTTTCAAGCAATTAACTTGTAAGGATTCCTTATCCCCTGAAGAAGAAATACCTCTGGAACGTGGGGAAGAATGTAGCTTTGCGATGCAATAGTTAAAAAAATAAATGAAAGAACTTCCAGATATTTATTTCTTATTTCACAGAAAAAAATAAAAGAAAAAAAATGATGGCGCAGCTATGGGCTGATATTGATCATTGGAAGCATAAAAAAAGAACATTGTGAGAATCATTACTATTCTTTACAATTTTGTATCCTTCTCTCTCTCTCTCTCTCTCTCTCTCTCTCTCTCTCTCTCTCTCTCTCTCTCTCTCTCTCTCTCTCTCTCTCTCTCTCTCTCCTACGTCAGCAAGTGTACAGAGAGTGCAGATGCAACAGACATTTTCATTCTTCGAACTCTAACTTTCCACAAGAGTCTTAAGTGTTTATCTTGTACTTCTTTGCATGGGAGAGTGAGCTGTTTTATTCATGTCTCATTTTTATTATCTATTTTCACGTGTTCCTTCCAAGGCTGAAGAGAGAACTAGGTCGTGAAGAGTATCCTCAAGGAAGCCTTTGTTGATGCCAAGAAAGAACGCTCACACAACTACCAGGACGGCGTCCAGTTTACGAATAGGACATAGCAAACATTACATGCACTTCAGAAAATGTTTCCCGATCTCCCTCATGGTCTTCTGAAAACATCCAGGGACTTTTTTTGAGCTCCCCCTTCTGCTCTCCCTCTCTCTCTCTCTCTCTCTCTCTCTCTCTCTCTCTCTCTCTCTCTCTCTCTCTCTCTCTCTCTCTCTCTCTCTCTCTCTCTCTCTCTCTCTCTCTCTCTCTCTCTCTCTCTCTCTCTCTCTCTCTCTCTCTCTGTTTCAGTTTGATTCAATCCACGTGTTCAACGCCAAATAAAAAAAAATAAAAAAGAGTTCAACAATATTCTGTTTGATGTCTAGTTTTTATGATTTTCCTACACTTGAAAATCTGATAATAAAACTTCTTACGATAAAAGGGGATATACTCATGGGTCTGTTTGTTTAACATTCCATGAACATTCTATGAACACATTCCATGAACATCATATTCTTCAGTTTAATGCTCACGCATTAAACTGATCCATTTATGGGTTCTAATCTTCCGTCTTTGGAGCTACTGAACAGATTGTACTACAGTGGATAAGGGAGTAGGAGGAGGAAGGGAAGGTGGAAGAGAAGAAGGAGAAAAAGTTCAATATGCATATTGAATGAGTGAAAAATAACTTTTTTTCGGTCGTAAATATCAAGCCTTATCATGAGTTGGAGGCAAGAAAAGAGCGCACTAACACAACTCCCCACCCTCCCCAAGCTAAACTGTACATCATCAATAAGTAGCTGTGCGGCATGAGTAGTGCTAAAATATGAACCCGAAGTGAAGAGCTTCATATTGCACAAGAAAGATAGAAAATATGCAGTCAAAAAGCAAAGATACGATAAAAAGAAAAGAATAATAAAGTAAGGCAAGGAATAATAGACTAGAGGGAAATATTAGGATATTCAAGTAAGTTACTGTATAATGTGCCTGTTTTCTTATTAAGACAGGCAACGTGGCGCGCGACACAGTTACTTGTTTTAATCCGTCTTGCTTCGTCGGACACACACACACACACACACACACACACACACACACACACACACACACACACTAAGCTCCAATATTCGTCATGGCAAATGGGATCATAATGGATGAAATGTCTCAAATTTGACCTTGTATGGACATGTTCAGTAACCACGTTTTAAGACTGAACCATTTACGCGTGAGCCGTTTAATTAGGTTGGAAAACAGATTTGAAAAAAAAAAAGCCCAGTAATGCCAACCCAGGCAGATGTTGTGACAGGCCATGAAGGCACCTGTCAGGGTGAGTGCCAGCCTCGCTTCACCAGTGCTGGGAACATCACGATCTGCAGGCTTTATACTGTGAGGGTATATAGTATTGAAACATTTAAAAAATGAATAATTTTCATTGCTCGTGTAGAAGGAAGCTTTACAGTTTTACAATAATTGTAGTGTTCGGTTTTTCTATTTGAAATAAATATATAAATGTATTGCTGATCAAGTCCATAGTTAATATAATAACCATTATAGCATTTATTGTTTGGTTCCGAAACGCACCCGTCAAGCAGTCCTTGACGCCTTGGTGCGCTGCTGGCCGCCCACGTCCAGCACCTCAGTCACATATATACCTAGCCTTCCTGTCTGCACAAGCCGCGCCTATGATGCAAAAAAATTGTAATCTTTGATTTATCGCGACGCGAATAGACAAGAGCGTAAACCATACATACTAAGTAAATAAATACAAATGCATTCTCTCTCTCTCTCTCTCTCTCTCTCTCTCTCTCTCTCTCTCTCTCTCTCTCTCTCTCTCTCTCTCTCTCTCTCTCTCTCTCTCTCTCTCTCTCCCCTATGAAACCAACGCGGCAATAGCAGACTTCACAGGTTAAGTCTGCTTGCAATGAAGACTCCCCATAATCAAGATCATTAATATTCATTCATCATCTAATGACAACGTCTTACTTCCAGGTCCACATGATTGAAATACAAATTAATTTCTTTAGGAAAGCATCCATGCCCCTTCTTCATGGTAAATGGTGTGCTTCGTTTATGAATATTTGAGTTAGGTGTGCACATTATCACTTAGGAATAAGAGGAAGGGGGCAAGACCTCTCAATAAGCAGTACTGAAGGAGAGTGTAACCTTTAACTCCCAGCAGAGAGCATTGGAATCGCTGTATGGTTTAATGGTATGAGCATTCTCACTATAAAGGAAAATGTTGTTAGGGCCATGTTTGGGACTAGCAGCATCATGCACCTGGTGATTGTCATCATTCCTGCATGTACACACACACACACACACCCACACACCCACCCACCCACGCACACACACACACACACACACACACACACACACACACATACACACACACACACACACACACACACACACACATGCACACAAGCAACATACAGTATTGAGAGGACAAAACACACTACAGCATGCCTTGCCGCTACTACTCATCTATGGCCTGTTTTTTTAAACGTTGGTGTTAGTAAATCCCGACATCAAGCCCCCACGTCATATCTCCTCTTACTAACTTCGCAAACGCGTTTTTTTTAAGTCTTTGAAGAGACACGACTTTGTGTTAGAACCCAACACCAACGGCACTTTTCGCACAGATTGGCAGCTCAAGTGTCTTATGTGCCTGCCAAAGCGATCAGCTGATCAATGCTTTTACAGTTTTCCTGCCTTAACAGTCAACAATGAACATTTCGTTCGCATATATATATATATATATATATATATATATATATATATATATATATATATATATATATATATATATATATATATATATATATATATATATATATATATATTTGTAGTTAGGGCTGTACATTCTCTAATCTCTAATAGTGCAGGCAGGTGAGAGCCTCACCTCAGGGAGGCATGTGAACAGATTTTTGCGTGTCTTTGGAAACAACTCTGGCAATGCCTCACCTCCTCAGCTTGATGCACTAGATCAAGGAGTTCTGGATATGCTGCAAATGTATGCAATGAAATAATTGTTTTCAAGAGTTTTCAAAACTATACTAGAAATGTTTCTTAGTTACCAACAATATAGTTAGTTTGGAATCAGGTCATGGTGTCTTGTGGTTGTAGTTTTTTTATTTTTTTATGTAGGAAGGACACTGGCCAACGGCAACAAAAATCTAATAGAAAAAAAAATGCCCACTGAAATGCCAGTCCCATAAAAGGGTTAAAGCAGTGGTCAAAAATTGATGAATAAGTGTCTTGAAACCTCCCTCTTGAAAGAATTCAAGTTATAGGAAGGTGGAAATACAGAAGTAGGCAGGGAGTTCCAGAGTTTATCAGAGAAAGGGATGAATGATTAAGAATACTGGTTAATTCTTGCATTAGAGAGGTGGACAGAATAGGGGTGAGAGAAAGAAGAAAGTCTTGTGCAGCGAGGCCGCGGGAGGAGGGGAGGCATGCAGTTAGCAAGATCAGAAGAGCAGTTAGCATGAAAATAGCGGTAGAAGACAGCTAGATATGAAACATTGTGGCGGTGAGAGAGAGGCTGAAGACAGTCAGTTAGAGGAGAGGAGTTGATGAGACAAAAGCTTTTGATTCCACCCTGTCTAGAAGAGCAGTATGAGTGGAACCACCCCCAGACATGTGAAGCATACTCCATACATGGACGGATAAGGCCCTTGTACAGTTAGCAGCTGGGGGGGTGAGAAAAACTGGCGGAGACGTCTCAGAACACCTAACTTCATTGAAGCTGTTTTAGCTAGAGATGAGATGTAAAGTTTCCAGTTCAGATTATAAGTAAAGGACAGACCGAGGATGTTCACTGCAGAAGAGGGGGACAGTTGAGTGTCATTGAAGAAGAGGGGATAGTTGTCTGAAAGGTTGTGTCGAGTTCATAGATGGAGGAATTGAATTTTTGAGGCATTGAACAATACCAAGTTTGCTCTGCCCCAATCAGAAATTTTAGAAAGATCAGAAGTCAGGCGTTCTGTGGCTTCCCTGCGTGAAATGTTTACCTCCTGAAGGGTTGGACATCTATGAAAAGACGTGGAAAAGTGCAGGGTGGTATCATCAGCGTAGGAGTGGATAGGACACGAAGTTTGGTTTAGATCATTAATGAATAATAAGAAGAGAGTGGGTGACAGGACAGAACTCTGAGGAACACCACTGTTAATAGATTTAGGAGAAGAACAGTGACCGTCTACCACAACACCAATAGAACGGTCAGAAAGGAAACTTGAGATGAAGTTACAGAGAGAAGGATAGAAGCCGTAGGAGGGTAGTTTGGAAATCAAAGCTTTGTGCCAGACTGTATCGAAAGCTTTTGATATGTCTATGGCAACAGCAAAAGTTTCACCAAAATCTCTAAAAGAGGATGACCAAGACTCAGTAAGGAAAACCAGAAGATCACCAGTAGAGCAGCCTTGACAGAACCCATACTGGCAATCAGATAGAAGGTTGTAAAGTGATAGATGTTTAAGAATCTTCCTGTTGAGGGATAGATTAAAAAACTTTAGATAGGCAGGAAATTAAAGCAATAGGACGGTAGTTTGAGGGATTAGAACGGTCACCCTTTTTAGGAACAAGTTGAATGTAGGCAAACTTCCAGCAAGAAGGAAAGGTAGATGTTGACAGATAGAGCTGAAAGAGTTTGACCAGGCAAGGTGCAAGCACGGAGGCACAGTTTTGGAGAACAATAGGAGGGACCCTATCAGGTCCATAAGCCTTCCGAGAGTTTAGGCCAGCGAGGGCATGGAAAACATAATTTCGAAGAATTTTAATAGGTGACATGAAGTAGTTAGAGGGTGGAGGAGAGGGAGGAACAAGCCCAGAATCGTCCAAGGTAGAGTTTTTAGCAAAGGTTTGAGCGAAGAGTTCAGCTTTAGAAATAGATGTGATAGCAGTGGTGCCATCTGGTTGAAATAGAGGAGGGAAAGAAGAAGAAGCAAAGTTATTGGAGATATTTTTGGCTAGATACCAGAAATCACGAGGGGAGTTAGATCTTGAAAGGTTTTGACATTTTCTGTTAATGAAGGAGTTTTTGGCTAGTTGGAGAACAGACTTGGCACTACATGCACCACCAGTACTCTTGTCAAAGAAGCGACTAATTGAAAGTCAAAACGGTGTGGTAGCTGGGATCGATGCTAGTCGTTCTCCTTGACGCTGCATCAATGGGATCACTGCATCCGCCTACAGATATGGAGCGGCACCAGTCTGCCGCCATGTAAAATTCACTGACTGATCCTCTGATCCCTGCGGCTGTCTCTTTTGGTAGCACTGAATAAGCGGGAGACAGATGAGTGATGCAGCCTGTGATGTGCAGTCAACAAGGTTTGGGCTGCGTTATATTAACTTGCTGACGTTTCAATGAAAGTTAAGTCTTGATAAGTCAATATAAACATATCAATGAATTAAAGGTCAGATAGCATATAAAGTAACGCATATTTAAGTTTCTCCGGTCACTGGGATGAAGAATGGGCACATTATGGAAATATTCAAAGGAATGTCAAAACACCGATATTTTGTTCATTATAATTCTTGGTGGCAGGTATCCCACTGGGTACTCTCATCCGTGCACGCGTATGTGCTTACACATACACACATGTCGTAGCCAAGCCGAGGGTGTGTTGTCGCCAAGGCTCCCAGGCCTTGGCCACCCATTGCCCCAGAGGTCACTGGTTACCGCCGTGATCCCTCGTGACGCTTACGGCATCCCTGCCCTGATGACGAGGCACCCGAGCGCCGAGTAAAGGTGACTAAGGCCGTGTAGTTAATGGACCTAGCCTATTCGCAATCAATCTTGTGATCAAGTTACCTTACAGTCGCTGATTTCACAAAACACAAAACAGTGACCCACTGTTAACTTCAGTAATGCACGAATTAGAAGGACATAGAAAAACCATATATGTTCGCGTGTAAAGGTGGTTAACCATAGACTCCCTACGAGACATGTTTCTTATATACCTACAGTGAAGTATAAGTATCCTGGTGATCGTGTTGAGTGAAGGAAGAGATGAGTGTACTAACTAGTTAGATTTTGAACCTTAGATAACTCCTTATGTAGTAGTAGATAGCAATGTACGTAGGTCGACGTTGCCGTTGTCAAAATTAAATATAAGGCGAAGTAGCGAACGATTCTCTCAGACCTAACTAGACTCCAAGAGTGGAGTGTTACATGTTCCTGGAAGGTGCTCGACAGCACCATGAAGCTTCTAGTCGTTCTCTGCTTCGTCTTGGTCGTAAGTAATACTTATAAGATTTTTCCTAAGTTCCTTATGTGTCTCGATTTAAAATGTTGTTTCAGTATAATGTGGTCCCCATATATTTTATGTCATTCTCCATGTGTTGATATAATGCTGAATCTTGATGAGTGATTTTAATATCTTTTGTGGCACTTCACATGTAGTGCTAATGTTTTGATGTTACATTTGATTATTCTTTTATGTGATAATGTTATGTGTGTCCTTACATGTTAATGTGTTTTATGTTACTGAATGACCTGAGTTGGTCGATAAAATCTTGCTAAAGTAAAGTGAATAGTGACGTCAAGATTTATTGAAAGGTCATTCTATGTTTTAATATGTGGTGGAATTCTGGTCTTTCGTTGCCTGCGAGTATCGTGGAATGTGTTAACTACTGGTTAATAAATAGTGTTAACGTTTCTGAAATGCGTTTGTGGCTTACCCCACTGTGAGAACCCCGGCCTTAACTCTCGATTACCTGGATTTAAACCTTGTAGTGTTTGTTATATAAAAAATTAGTGCAGTTCCTGCGTAACCTTAAAGGTAAGGAGGAGGGTTACGACACACACATACACACACGCCTTGCGTGTGTTTACGGAAGAGTCGTCATTGACTTCCAGTGCAGAAAATGAGATTCGTACCTAAATAATGCTCGCTAACACCCGCCATAAACTGAGAAATTGATTGGGGAGCTTAATGAATAGGGATAATTATTTAGAATTCACTCTTAACTACCGCCAGCATCTCGTCTAACATAATGTCGATGACTGACACATGTCAATAATTACGGCAAGGAGGACTGCTCAGGGGAGTTATGAACCACCGCTTTGTTAACTTGTGCTCTTTCATTAGCCTCAGGAAACTCTGGTTTTCTGCAATGAGACCTGAAGACACAATGGAACACTTGTGACGGAGTTTTATTGTCCACATAAAGGTAATAAAGTAATAATTCATTAACGGTGCGACACGATGCAGACAGCAGTGGCTGGTCTACGGAGGTATTATTTTGTTTTGCTTGAGTGCTCATTTCAAGAGACGAAAGCATCAGAGCCATTACAAGGATGAAAACCTGGCTCATGCTGATAAGAAATAGAAATGCTGATACTTTTACTGTCATTATCATTATTATTGTGATACTGCTACTACTAATGCTAGTAATGATAACAATAATAATAATAATAATAATAATAATGATAATAATAATAATAATAACGATAATAATGATAATAATTGAGATTATTATCATCATCATCATTATTATTATTATTATTATTATTATTATTATTATTATATTCCTGCCATCATAATCACCATTATAATATTCAGTATCACTGCAACTACTACTATTACACAGTACAAAAGTTTCGGCTACAATCTGGAAAACAACAACAACAACAACAACAACGATAACAAACAACAACAACAACAACAACAACAACAACAACAACAACAACAACAACGATAACAAACAACAACAACAACAACAACAACAACAACAGGAAAAACAACAACGTTTTCAAAGGAATTTAAAATATATCCTCTATCTAATCCTACATATATTTCTACCACAGTAACGACTCATAAAAGACACACGTATACGCACATTCCTTTGTATGTTGCCTCCTCACATAATTTCCAAAGGAGGGATATTACAAACTCCGCCCCACAGCAAACAAAGTTAAATATGATCATCATACAATAGAATTAAAACCTTTAAACAGCAGGAAATGTGTATCAACACGTATATAACACTTATCAATAAACGTACAAAACTATTACATTTATGAGAGGAGCATGACGCCTCAAGTCAGTGTGTTTCCTGCTAAAAAAGACTCATGCTGATGTGGGTGATGGAGTCGTGGCTTCGCAGCAACGTCTGCATCGCTTGCACGGTAAGACTGAACGAACACCACATCAATGACGTATCAGTGCCGTGTCAATTCAGTGTCAGTGAAATCCGTGACGCTTCAGTGACGTCTGTTCACACACATCCGCACAGCGTGAAATCAGTGATTTCCAAAATGGCAATGTTTTCAGACGTTAAAGTGGTAATGATTGGGATATTTTTTTTTTTTCTTTTTTGAAGAGGAAGAGGCTCAGCATCAGCTGAAGGAAAGAAAGTGGATACATGAGGTGTGGAAGAAAAGAAAAGTGAAGGAGAGTTTGCTACTCTGTACAAGGAGTTCAATGATGATGGAACATTTTTTTTTAAGGTTAATTTATTTGATGTTAGAGGTTCCAATATCGGGACAAAATATTTAGCTAATTTATAATTAAAAGTATCATTAGAACTGAGAATGGGCCTAATAGGATTGCCGACTTTGTGAGTTTTCGGAAGGCCATAAAGGATGCCCGGGGACAAGCCACTAATTAACAGATGGTTAAAGATATCTTTAGTGATAACATTTAGTTTAAGGAGACTTCTCTGTAGTCTTGCTAGTTTATCATCAAATTTAGTGATATAGTGAAAGGGTTTGTCTTTAATTAATTTAGATTTAGATGTATCACTTTAGATGTGTTCAGCTTTACTTATATAATCTTTTTTTTATTCACAACTACTGTGCCACGGCCTTTGTCTGATCGAGTGAAATACATAAAATTACTTTACTACGGCCACCTTAGTTATACTACTAGAAAAAGAATTAGTACCATACTTAAAACACAATACCCAGACATAAATTCATTTTCTTCTTCACTAATAACTTTACTATTGCCTCTTGTTTTAAATTTAAAAATAGCATCCCTATTGCACTCATCTCCAACATCATTTATGAATTTAATTGTTCGAGCTGTAAGACTCAATATACTGGAGAAACCAAATAGGAACTTTATCAATAGAATTATTGAACATAAAGGTAATTTGACACGTACACAGAAATAACTCATCCCTCATTTCTGTGCAATAGGAATACACTCACACGACTTCAGAATTTTACATAAAGCAGATGCACATACAGACATTAAAATATTAGAAGCTTTTTATATTAAACAATTTAAACCTGAATCAAATAACCAATTATCATTATCCAATGTGTACCTTTTATAACCCTCTCCTCGGAGCTTCGGTTTCTCTAGTCCTCGATCTAACTCTCACAATACCACCCTCTGTTAGTCCTAACCCTTCTACTAGCGAGTGAAAACCAGGTTTGATTTGCTTAAATCTCACTTAGTTTTATTCTTATTCCACCATATATCACTAATGCTACATACATTGTCTTAATTGCTTTTTATTATTATTATTATTATTTTTTTTTATTTAACAATGTGACCCACCGTCATGCATATGTAGGTTTATTGTTTTTACATTTTTTTTTTATTGTGCCCCTCATGTGTTATTTTTTGCTCTTATTTTTAAAATTATACATTTTTTTTTTTTTGTATTGTGCTAAAATTATATATTTTAGCCTGGAAATGCCTTCTGTAAAGGTGAAACGTTGCAAGGAACAAAGTGAAGAAAAGAAAGAACTCTGGAAGTTTTCCCTATATATATATATATATATATATATATATATATATATATATATATATATATATATATATATATATATATATATATATATATATATATATATATATATATATATATATATATATATATATATATATATATATATATATATATATATATATATATATATATATATATATATATATATGACGTGCTCAATAGGGATGATAGGCCATTAACGTTAATGGCTTGCTCAGTAATATTAACTTAACCCAATCATTAACCTTACTCTCCAAAATTCTCTTGCCCAATAACGTTGAGCCTATTATCCCTATTGAACACGATATATATATATATATATATATATATATATATATATATATATATATATATATATATATATATATATATATATATATATATATATATGTTATCGCCACTTTCTTGGGGCGATCAGTGCAGGATAATAAGACCCGTTTCACGCTGACTCGATGTATTGATTGAATCGGTCAAAACCTGGGGACACGAGCAAATTCTCATAAAGACAAATATGTAATGTAACTTAACAGTCTCAGCCTTATGGAATAGGCTTATAGATTTACGTTACTGCACACATTGGTAGCTCAACAGTATCAGTCTTACAAAATAAGATTACAAATTGTGCTACTGTACACTCTTACACAACAGGACATATATGTTTCACTGAGTATGTTGTAGTCAAGACACTCACGTGTTGGTGGGTCATTTAACTCCCGTAGATTGGAGATCACTCTCAATGTGAGACGCTCGTGCACGACGTCCGCTCCCTTCTACAGTATACTTGCTTCTGCCCCAGGGCAGGGCAGAGTTGGGTGTCCCCTACATATGTTTCTTGTGTGGAGTTTTTGAAGTCCCTATCTGACCTCCATTAACCCGGCCGAGGCTAAATTCATCAGGTCAGCAAAATATCTTCTCCCTATTCCATCTACTACCATCCTCAGTGTTCTCTCTCTCTCTCTCTCTCTCTCTCTCTCTGGCAGTAACACTCCCCATGTCGGGCTTTGCACGAAACCGTAAGTCATGCCTAATGACTATGTTAAGCCATAGGTTTAGCGTCCTGCTACTTGTGTCAAGCGTTGAGAATTACTGTTGGCCCGGGGCCCCTCACTTGAAGAGGGTACGACGTACCCCAGGGTCACACAGGGATCCCGAGTCTTGGAAGTCTGCAACGCCTTCTAGGAGACAAAGTTTCGTAATTGGATGCAGGAGCACTGAACCCTTGGTTTTTACCTTGACCTTCCATACCAGGCCGTCATCACTTGGCATCACCTCCAGAACCTTTCCCAACATCCAGTGATTTCTTGGGAGCTGTTGGTCAGCAACGATAACTATGTCACCAATCTGAAAATTACGTTATGAAATTATGTTCTCCAGTCTCTGCCGTAGCTGTGGCAGGTATTCCTTAGTCCACCTTTTCCAGAATTGGTCCAGGGATGTCAGAACCTCTAAATGGATGGCCTGAGTAGTTACACATGTAAAAAATGCATCCCCATCCTTTGACCCATGCCCGTCCTTGCTTGATCAGAAAGGGCCCAAAACAGTCCATCCTACAATAATTGAAGGTTTTCTCTCCTATCTTAATTCGATCCTCTGATAGGTCCGCTTGTCGTTGATGTGTGGCTCTTCAGTTGTTCCGATGGCAGGTTATACAGTTTCGTATCGTACGATCTAGCAAGCTGCGACACCATGGGATCTAGTATAATTCGCGCAATAACGCCAAGGTATGCTCACGTCCAGAATGTCCAGCCTTCAGAGTGTGTACTTCTTCAGTAATGAGTTTTGTGACATGATTATCTCTGGGCAACAGTATGGGATTCCTTAGTGAAGATTGTCCATTATCGTGTCTCAACCGACCTCCAACTCTAATTTGACCATCATCACCTAAGAACAGATCTAGGCGGCTGAGGTTACCTTTCACTACCATACCCCGGTGCTGTAATGTAAGTCTTTCTGATGCAAAGCTCTCTGCTTGCACTATGCGCAAGATAGCGATCCTTGCTTCCTCCAGTTCTCTAGGCTTAATGCCCCCTGTCTTCATTTCTTCCATATGTCCACTTCCTCTGACACCAACGTAGGAATCTCTTTATCCAAGCAACTCCTACCAAGAGACGGTACTATGACGAATATCGCGTGATCAGGGTCTTGATGCTGTCTTCTTCCCCATTGCTCTGTAAGGTTAACACCGTACACTCCTTTCTCACTTCTGGATCAGTGTCACTAAGATCTGAGATTTGTTGCGAGAATGTAGGCCAGTCCCTCTCATCCAGGCTCCAAATGAGGGCCCTATAGCCATTGACTCTCACTGGTGAATCTATCTCCTACTCCCCGAGAAGCATCGTCAGCAGGATTTGATTCTGAGCTGATATATCGCCATTGTTCAGGCTCGGACATATCATGTATCATTCCCACACGATTTGCTACAAAGGTAAGGAAACGCCTCTTGGTATTCCTTATGTACTGAACTACCGCTGTGCTGTCTGCTCAGAACACGGACTGGGAAACTGGTAGTTCTATGTCCCTCCTCAATTGTTTGTCAGCCTTAGCAGACAGGACTGCAGTGCACAGCTTGAGACGAGGAATGGTGAGTTTCTTTATCGGAGCTAGTTTGGCCTTACCACATATAAAAGCCACATAATGGGAGCCATCCTTATGAGTTGTCCTTAAATAGGACACAGATCCATACGCCTGTTGGAAGGCATCGCTAAAATGGTGCAGTTGTATGTCTCTCAGTTGGTCTGCGTTCTCAGGCAAATATCACCGCGGTATTCTGACCCCCTGATAGGTGTTTAAGTTCTTTCCTCCACCGTAGCCAGCCAGCTCATTCGGATCTGTCAGTGGTTTATCCCATGTAGTGGTTCTTCGACATTCTTCTTGGAAGATAAGTTTATCAAGTACGAGTATAATCACAGGAGCAAGGAGACCTAAGGGATCATATATAGAGCTGACGATGCTTAAGATACCCTGTCTAGTCTCAGGCTTCTCTGTGGGCTGTACCATTACCCCAATTTCATCCCTTTAGAGGTCCCAAAGAACTCCCAATGCACGTTCGGTATGTGTCTTCTTCTCTGTAAGCATTATCTGATTTGGCATTGCTACTCCTTCCGTCTCTGGGATAGTCTTAAGTGCTCCTTTGTTATTTGAAATCCACTTGGTAAGCTTGAAATCGCCCTTTAACAGTAAGGTTCTCAACCAATGAGTGATAATCAAAGCTCTTGCCAAGGAATCCATTGAGAGAAGTAAATCATCCACATAAAAGTTTTGTTCACTTCTGATAATATCTTTGGGCATATTCCTTCCATGTTCAGAGAATGCCCACCGTAGGGCGAATCCAGCACAGGATGGACTCCATACACCCCCAAAGAGGTGAACTTGTCATGCGATAGATTTCAGGGTCACCAGCGAGCTGGTCGTCTGCCCACCATAGGAACCTTAGCACATCCCTCTCTGCGGGAGACACCTTCACCTGGTGGAACATAGCTTCGATGTCAGCCATGATAGCGACTCTCCCTTGACAGAACCTGATGAGGACTCCTATCAGTTTGTTGTTTAAGTTCGGTCCTTGCATGACCTGGCTGTTCAGCGATATCGATTTGTACTCAGCCGCACAATCAAAGACTATCCTCAGTTTTTCTGGTTTCTTGGCGTTTAGTACCGGACGATGCGGTAGATACCAGGTCCTTCCATTTTTATCACCATCTTATACTCGTTCAGCAAAAGCTGAACTGATCATACGTTGCATCTCTTGTCGGTACCGCTGTCTGAGCCCAGGATTCCTTATGAGGCGACTCCTTAAACTCTGAAGGCAGTGCTCAGCAAGCACCATATTATTTGGTAATTCAGGGTCATCTTAGCGGAATGGGATTGGCAGCTGGTAATGGCCATCTACTTGTACGATCGATTGTGACCACAAAGTCATCACCTTCTTGTCTTCTACTGGCATTTTCTCTTCGTCATCGTAGGCTGAGTCCTGTTCCTACAACCGTCTTACTTGTTTCTCTAAACCAATCGAGTCCCGTGTAGCTAATGTAGCCAAATGTTCAGGGTCTGTCCTTAACACAGGGCCATTAATTGTCCATCCTAAGGGAGTCCGTACTGCGAAGGGTTCTCCATCTCCACCCTTTCTTACCTCTAAGGGCACAAAAGCATTAGGCGTGTCTAGTCCTATAGTCCCATCTACCGTTTGTGGGAGTTATTCTAGTACTGTTATTCCTTGGAGATGTGTTACTTCACTGATGTTCCTGAAGGTTGCAGCCGAAGATCTCAGTAATTCTGGTAATGCCTCAATCACTAGCACATTGGGAACAATGATAGATCTGACAGCCTTTACACCCACGCTCGTTATCTTGAGCCAAATCTCTTCTGTGTCGAGTTCATTCCCCTTCTCGGAGATTGTACTTAGGGAAAGCTTAACCCTTTTCCCCTTTTCTTGTAGCTGTCTAGCGATCTTACGTGTGCAGAACGTACGGTCACTACCCGTATCTAAGAGAGCTCCTGTTATGATGGAGGATTGGTTTCTGTTGTGCTTACCCTTTACTCTAACCTTCAGAATGAGTAGAGCCACCATCGTCTCACTCTCACTCCTTTGTCAGCTATTCATTTCCCTTATTCCGACATTGTTATTACTTATTGTTCCTCTGGCTTATGTTCATTGATGACTTCTGCACTAGTTATTGCATCACGAACAAATTGTATCATCCAATGTATCCAAGGCCTTTCCTTGTGTTTTTCTTTGTAGGCCATCCGTTGTAAGATATAATCTCTTATCCTTCTCGGCAACCGATTGGCTAGCAGGTACATTACATAGCGTGAATCAATCTCCTTTACCTGATTTAGAATGATCAAATTATGAAAACATTTCTCCAGTTCATCAGTGAACTTCCTTAAGCCCTTTACATCCCCTGCTCAGAGGAGGTCCCTGTAAGATTCTTTGTATCATTTGATCTATAAAGGTGTCTTCATCACCATATCGCTCCTCAAGCAGTTCTAGCGTATGTTCACACCCAGTGTTAGAATCTTCGATCTTCGTACATGCCCGGACCTTACCTCTAATCTGTTCAGTGTAAGCAGAAACTAGTGTCTCTAGTTTGACGATAGCAGGCATATCCATGACTTCGACATGGCGTTGGAAAGCTTGCTCAAACTTCCAAAATTCAAAACAGGTTCCTCCACTAAATGTAGGTGTCACTCTTTGAAAGTTGCAAGCCTCTAAGGAGCTTGGCAAATCCATCATTCTGTGACTCTTCATCAGCCTCCTTTGTCTTGTTGAGCCCTTTATGCTCTCCCTAGTGATGCATTCTCGACGAGACATCAAGCGCAGGTATGGAGTATCCTTTATCCTCCCACTGGTTTACCTGATCGGGTTCAGACTCAATCTCTACAAGTTCCTGAGGTGATGTTCTCCGGGCCGCCTTATCGGTCCCTTTACTAGATTCCCTTTGTTCCGCCTTGTCCTTGGTCAGGAGAGTTGTTACTGATTGCTGTATCCTTTGGACTGCATCAAAAAGAGAACCCGCCTTGTGCTCTAAACCTGGTGATGCTGAAGGGAGGGTGGTGGTGTTACCCTCCTCACTACTCTTGAGTGAGCCATTGTCGTCAATATCATCCTTCCTCCGAAGTGTCTCCCCTTCTTCTTGTCGATGCATGCTGGCCAGCTTCTTTGGACAAACCTTCGTATTTCGCCTCAGAGCCGATGTATGTACTCCACACAGTCACTACACAGTGCCTCGCCTACGCGAGGACACAGCCACCACACAGTGTCTCGCCTGCGCGAGGACACAGCCACCACACAGTGTCTCGCTTCAGGGAGGACACAGCCACCACACAGTGTCTCGCCTCAGCGAGGACACAGCCACCACACAGTGTCTCGCTAATGCGAGGACACAGCCACCACACAGTGTCTCGCCTCAGCGAGAACACAGCCACCACACAGTGTCTCACCTCAGCGAGGACACAGCCACCACACAGTGTCTCGCCAGTGGGAGGACACAGCCACCACACAGTGTCTCGCACCGCGAGGACACAGCCACCACACAGTGTCTCGCCTCAGCGAGGACACAGCCACCACACAGTGTCTCACCTCAGCGAGGACACAGCCACTACACAGTGTCTCGCCACCGCGAGGACACAGCCACCACACAGTGTCTCGACTCAGCGAGGACACAGCCACCACACAGTGTCTCGCCTCAGCGAGGACACAGCCACTACACAGTGTCTCACCTCAGCAAGGACACAGCCACCACACAGTGTCTCGCCTCAGCGAGGACACAGCCACCAAACAGTGTCTCGCACCGCGAGGACACAGCCACCACACAGTGTCTCGCCTCAGCGAGGACACAGCCACCACACAATGTCTCGCCTCAGCGAGGACACAGCCACTACACAGTGTCTCGACTCAGCGAGGATACAGCCACTACACAGTGTCTCGCCAGTGGGAGGACACAGCCACTACACAGTGTCTCGCACCGCGAGGACACAGCCACCACACAGTGTCTCGCCTCAGCGAGGACACAGCCACCACACAGTGTCTCACCTCAGCGAAGACACAGCCACTACACAGTGTCTCGCCACCGCGAGGACACAGCCACCACACAGTGTCTCGACTCAGCGAGGATACAGCCACTACACAGTGTCTCGCCATTGGGAGGACACAGCCACTACACAGTGTCTCGCCACCGCGAGGACACAGCCACCACACAGCGTATCGCCTCAGCGAGGACACAGCCACCACACAGTGTCTCACCTTAGCGAGGACACAGCCACCACACAGTGTCTCGCCTCAGCGAGGACACAGCCACTACACACTGCCTCGCTCAGCGAGGACACAGTCACCACACAGTACGTAAAATACTATTGCGCATGTGTAAACTTAAATTAAACTTGCACTTATGTGACAGAGATTCGCCAGCAATAAATAACGCATAGGAAATATATATGTCTGTATGTATGTATGCACGTCCGTGGACACGCGCTCGACCCGCTGTTATCCTTAATCCTTAAGCCCAGCTACTGAGTCCTGTCAACTCTCTCACTTTGTGGCCGTGACTGTCGGTGCAGGCGCAAGATGTGTCTCCGCTGGTCGAGATGTGGCAACAGTCTCCGTCACAGCTACTACTCACAACCAGCGAGCGGGCAACCACTTGCTCTGTCGTCCTCCCAGCACCGCGCCTTGCTCACTCACAGTCCCGCCGCTCCGCTCTCGTCCTCGCAGGGATCCACAATCCGTCCGCGGCGGCCGACCCTTCACGTTTTGACTGTTATCGCCACTTTCTCGGGGCGATCAGTGCAGGATAATAAGACCCGTTTCACGCTGACTCGATGTACTGATTGAATCGGTCAAAACCTGGGGACACGAGCAAATTCTCATAAAGACAAATATGTAATAGTAACTTAACTGTCTCAGCCTTATGGAATAGGTTTATAGATTTACGTTACTGCACACATTGGTAGCTTAACAGTATCAGTCTTACAGAATAAGATTACAAATTGTGCTACTGTACACTCTTACACAACAGGACATATATGTTTCACTGAGTATGTTGTAGTCAAGACACTCACGTATTGGCGGGTCATTTAACCCCTGTAGATTGGAGATCACTCTAAATGCGAGACGCTCGTCCACGACGTCCGCTCCCCTCTACAGTATACTTGCTTCTGCCCCAGGGCAGGGCAGAGTTGGGTGTCCCCTACACATTTTTCTTTTGTGGAGTCTTTGAAGTCCCTATCTGACCTCCATTAACCCGGCCGAGGCTAAATTCATCAGGTCAGCAAAATATATTCTCCCTATCCCATCTACTACCATCCTCAGTGTTCTCTCTCTCTCTCTCTCTCTCTCTCTCTCTCTCTCTCTCTTTTTTTTATTTATTTATTTTTTTTTATTTATACCAAATACATCATAATTTACAGAGGGTGTCACCACTACATTATATAGAATATCGTGACAACTTAGAGACTAAAGGTTACATAGTTAATGTTACCTATCTAAAAGCCTCACTCTGTTTTTATCACTGCTGTCTGTATTGTGTCAGCCACTCGTTCACTTTACATTTAAAATTTTGCGTTGTCAAGTTCGCAATATTTTCAATGTTTTGCTCACTGGCTATGAGTTTATTCCACCAGCTCACATAAGTGTAAATAAACTGTCTTTGGTGGTGCCATGTCCTGCACCGGGTTTGCAGCAGTTCCTCCGGGGCTGAGGTGACGGCTCTGGTAGCGACCTGGGCCAGTCGGGGAGGCTGCCGGAGTGACTGTAGGTGCGGCACACACTGTAGCTGCACCTTGAACATTACAGTGAGTCCCGCCACGTCACGCCGATGTTGGAGACTCTGTAATGCTGGTTGGTGTCCTGCCTCTCTGATGAGCCTTGCCGCCCTCTTTTGTACCTTGCCCAGTAGAGACAGGTGCTTGTTGGCCGCACCTCCCCATGCCAGGCACGCGTATTCCAGGGACGAGCGAACCTGGGCTTTGTAGAGGACCTCCATTCCCCTACTGTCCAGGAGAGGTGACATTCTCCTCAGGGATGCCAGCTTCCCTGAGGCCTCCCTGGCGAGCCGCTCTATGTGGGATCTGAAGGACAGCTTTCTATCATATGTGACCCCCAGCAACTCCACCTCGTCCTGTGGGGTCAGCGTGTCGCCTTGGAAGACGAGGCGTGGGGCCGTCCCGAGTCTGGAGATGGTGAGCAGCTGCGTTTTGTGTGCCGCAAATTTTACTTTCCACTTTTCGCCCCACGCTGCTATGCGGCTTAGAGTGGCGTTCAGCGTGCTGACAGTGGCGTCTTCCTCCTCAGGACCGTAGCAGAGAGACAGGGTGAGGTCATCCGCGTATGCTCTCGCGCTCGGGATAAGGTGCAGCAGGTCATTTATATAAACATTCCAGAGCAGAGGGCCGAGGCAGCTACCCTGTGGGACCCCCGCTCTGATGGGATGAAGCCTGGAATCACGCCCATTGACGGTCACTTTGAAGTGTCTGTCCCTCAGGTAACTCTCGAGGAGTTTGAGGAGCGGCCCGTCCACGCCGGCAGCGTAGAGCTTGGTGCCGAGCGCCGGATGCCAAACTTTGTCAAAAGCTCCCTCTATATCGAGAGCGACGACAAGGGCGGCCTTGCCCCTGTCCAGGGCAGCGCTCCACTCACTCGTGAGTTGCAGGTGCAGGTCTCCCGCCGACCTCCCCTTCCTGAAGCCGTATTGTCTGTTGCTCAGCAGGTGGTGCCTATCAAGGTGCTGCGTGAGTCTCGAGGCCACTATCGTTTCCAACACTTTACTGAGCACCGGCAACAAGGACACAGGACGGTAATTTTTTGCTTCGGTTTTTGAGCTTTTCTTGTGAATTGGCACCACACTGCTCACTTTCCACAAGTTGGGCCAGGTGCTGCTCCTCAAGCTATTATTGAAGATGGCGGCGAGAGGGCGCGCCAACTCCTCAGCACACTGTCGAAGCAGGCGGGGGCTGATGCTGTCAGGCCCCACCGCTTTCTTGTCGTCCAGGTCTCGGAGCAGCACTTTCACTTCTTTTTCACTGGTTTCTATGCTCATTATTTTTTCACTCACTATCTGTGGTAGTATTTGTGGCGTTTTTTCTGGTTCGGAAATGCACATTTTTGCGGCGAAGTGGGCGGCCAGGAGATTCGCCTTGTCTGTGGCGGTTTGAACAACACTACCGTCTGGCCGGATGAGAGCAGGCACCGAACATCCCCGCGTGTCACCCTGTTGTTCCTTAATGAGATTCCACCAACGTTTGCTGCCGACCTGACCACCCCTCAGTTTGCTCCTGAGGTTTGCCTTCCACTCATCCATGGCCCACTCATGGGTGGCTGTCATGCGCGCTGTAGCCGCTCTGTGCCTTTGCCTGGTTCTGACACTGGGGTGCCTCTTCAAAGCACGCCAGGCACGATACTTGGCATCAGCGGCAGCGCGGCACTCTGGGCCAAACCAGGGCTGGTCCGATGCCTTGGTGGTGTGGTTGGAGTGAGGCACCCATCTGAGCTGGAGGGCGTGGAGCAGCTCGCTGAGTCGCTGGACCTGCTGGTCAACCTCACCACTCAGCACTTCCCCCCAGTCTGTGTTCCTCAGAGCAGCCCGGAGAGCGTCCCAGTTGGCCGCCTCCCACCGCCAGAGATTGCGAGCTGTTGTCTCCTCACTTGGTCTTTTGAACTGGATCTTGGTGAAGACTGCTATGTGGTCCGAGGTATGGACTGTATGGAGTGGTGAGGGAGGTCCGTTACAACGGGGTCCAGGGATGAGCCGGAGCGGTGTGTGGGGAATGTGACATGGTTGTGTAGATTGTACACAACCAGCAGCGTGTTGAATGCTTGCTGAACCATGTGCTGGTTAAGATCGCCCAACACCACCACGCTGTCACACTGACTGGCTGTCATCATGGTGTCAAGGTTCTCAGTGAGGTAGTTTAGTATCTCTGGTCCCTGACATGGAGGCCGGTAACAGCCCACACACAATATGCCTTTCCCGTTACAGTCTATTACTTTCAGAGCGATGAGTTCAAGTTCTCTGGGCACTGGTATAGGAGGCTCCACCACTTGGACGTTGAGAGTCTCTTTATGACAGAACGCTACACCGCCACCTTGTGTACTTCTGTCTTTTCTAATCCAGGTGGAGTAGCCTCTGACACGGGCATAGGTACTGGGCACTTTATCATCGAGGAATGTCTCACACACAAACACTAAGTCTACATTATTCTTATTGATAACACTGCGAGTGAGTTCCCCCACATTTGTGTGGAAGCCTCTTAGGTTTGCAGACACCACTCTGAGTTCACTATTGGTAGGAGTGTAGCCTCGCCGGGGAGTGCTGCGGTGCTGCTCCATACTGGAAGACAGGCGCTGTGTGCTGGGTGAGGGGCCACGCGGGGCGGGAAACTGGCTGTCCTGGGGGGGCTACCAGTGTGGGCCCCACCCTCTGTTGAGTCGTAGGCTGCTGCAGCTGCCAGACTACTCCTCTCAGTGCTAGTAGCGTATCCTGGCTACTCTGCCGGACTGCTTGCACCAGCTCTTTCTGCCTCTCGTCCGCTATTTTCACTCGGCAATGGAGGGAGGAGTGTGAGCGGCCTTGGCAGTATTCACACGCCTTCCTCGGGCACTGCTCCTGAGTGTGACCGTGACGCCTGCAGTGAGGACACCTGGCCTGCTGCAGCCTTGGACCGACTGCTTCTTGTCGTGGCTGCTGCCCTGACTGAGGAGTATTTCCTCTTGTAGCTGGTCTCTTTTTTTTCCTGGGATGTCGGCGTTTCCCGCCTGCTCCCTGGCTGCTTTGCTGTGAGCTGTGCTGCCTCTCAGCCCCACTCTCGTCGTTGGCGACACTGCTGGTTGTGACCTCACGTGGTAGTGAAGAGTCCGTCTCCTCAGGCAAGGTGTGCTGGGTGAGAGTGAGAGTGGGGGCGGGAGGGGAAGGAGAAGGGGAGGATGAGCGAGTGGGGGAGGGAGAGCGACTAGGCTGAGGAGTACTGTCCCCGCTGGGCGCGGGAGTCGCTGCCTCACACTCTGCTATAATGTTGTGAGGTCGGGCGGAACACGCGACTGACCTCTGCTGCTTTTCTTCAAATGTGAGATTGGCAAGGAGTGTCTACAGTATTCAGTTCTTCCACCAGCGTTCTTCGTCTGACGATTAAGTAGTCCTGAATACAGCTGTAGTTGTTCAGCTGCTGTTTTGTTGAGGTTAGGTCCCGACGAATATTTCTTACAAGCGTTTTCAGTTCTTCCCTTCGTAATTCGTCTAGGTCGTCTGATTCCTCTTCTGTGGAGTCCGTGGGGGGAGGGGTAGGATGGGCCGGCAGTGTGACACAGGGCGACACAGGGTCATTAATTCCAGCGTTGACGCGCAGCTGCCCTGTGTTGCCACATCTATACTCTGTCTCCCCACCTAGGCAGACAACGTGGCTTAAGTTAGGGCAGCCCTGAGTGTTGCACCTCTTGACTGTCTGTGATGACACCGTTCGGCCACAGACAGCACACCAGGACGCAGGACGGTAACCACTGATACCACTGGGCCTTTCGATTAAGCTCTCAAAGCACTCAGATACCATTTCTGCTAGTGAGAGAGGTATGTGTATGCAGTAGCGTTAAAGAGAGAGAGACGTGGGAGGGTAGGTGGGAGCTGGGAGTGAGGCGGCGGTGGTCCTGATCCCTTTTCAAGGTCACGCGGCGGAGTCAGGTCACACAGTAGTGCAGTGGAGTACAACACCTTCAGTACAGTATTTTCTTGTTTTTAAGTCACTGCGTGTGTATCACTGTGTTTCACTGTGGTTCACTGCACTGCACTTACGTTCCTGGGGCACTGATGTATCCTGGTACCAAGGAGAAGACGAATGGCGCGCAGAAAAAACACAAACACACGGAGCTCCCAGGCCTACGTCTCTCTCTCTCTTTCTCTGTACCTTCTCTCTCTCTCTCTCTCTCTCTCTCTCTCTCTCTCTCTCTCTCTCTCTCTCTCTCTGGCAGTAATATATATATATATATATATATATATATATATATATATATATATATATATATATATATATATATATATATATATATATATATGTATGTATATGACGTCCTCAGTAGGGATAATAGGCCATTAACGTTAATGGCTTACGCAGTAACGTTAACCTAACTGATCATTAACCTTACTGTCCAAAATTATATATACGAGTATATATATATATATATATATATATATATATATATATATATATATATATATATATATATATATATATATATATATATATATATATATATATATATATGTTTCAGATTTGAGCCACCACTTGTTCTAGCTTGTTGGCCACCACTGTTTGTGGATGATGCGTCACTTTTATATCAGATTTGATTTGTCATTTCTGTTGTTCTGGAGTTGATGATTGATGATGCTTGTTACTTGCCCAGTCGATGAGGATGCTTGGAGTGTTGGCAACGTGTAGGACGGGAGTGAGGCGGTGATTCTGGTAGCTTGGAGGTCGTGGGTAGTCGGTTGATATAAGATGTGTTCGAATAAAAGATATGATGATGAGAGTTCTTGATTTAATAGATGACTGATTGTACACACTGGACTCGAGACGAAATTGTAACGTGACAATTGATTGTACTCTCTTTCTCTGAAGTGATATGATTTATAACTGAACAGCGTCTCCCACGGCCGACTGTGATTGAGCGGAACTGAGTGAGAGACCAAGACTGACTGCTCGTGACTGGGTGACTGACTGACTCTCTCAACTCCCGAATAAACTGAGAGCTCGCTATGATGTATGTGTAATTCTCTTGAGAAGTAGAGAAGGGGAATGAGCGCAGGTGTTATCCCTAAAGACTGGAAGTGGGTGTGAAATTCCCTTGAGGTAGAGAAAGAGGAGAAATGACCAGGAAGACGAACATATGTATACAGGTGTTATCCCTAAGGACTGGAAGTGTGTGTGAAATTCCCTTGAGAATATATATATATATATATATATATATATATATATATATATATATATATATATATATATATATATATATATATATATATATATATATATATATATATATATATATATATATATATATATATATATATATATATATATATATATATATATATATATATATATATTATATGTGTTAAACCAAAGTTTGGAAGGTTTAGGTCGAGAAAAAGAGTGAGGAATGTACGCCTCCATGCCAGACACTATCACCTGTTATGCGCGCAGCACACAAAGACGGGTCTCTGACACGGAAGCAGTAGTCATTCCAAGGAAAATCAGCAAAATACCTCCTCAGATCCCCCCAACTAGCAGAGGCAAAACGCCAGAGGCACCTTCGCTTAGGGGGATCCTGAGGAAAGATTGGAGCAATAAGACAAGATACAGATATGAGACTGTGATCGGAGGAGCCCAATGGAGAAGAAAGGGTGACAGCATAAACAGAAGGATTAGAGGTCAGGAAAAGGTCAAGAATGTTGGGCGTATCTCCAAGACGGTCAGGGATACGAGTAGGCTGTTGCACCAATTGCTCTAGGTCATGGAGGATAGCAAAGTTGAAGGCTAGTTCACCAGGATGATCAGTGAAGGAAGAGGAAAGCCAAAGCTGGTGGTGAACATTGAAGTCTCCAAGAATGAAGATCTCTGCAAAAGGGAAAAGGGTCAGAATGTGCTCCACTTTGGAAGTTAAATAGTCAAAGAATTCCTTATAGTCATAGGAGTTAGGTGAGAGGTATACAGCACAGATAAATTTAGTTTGAGAGTGACTCTGTAGTCGTAGCCAGATGGTGGAAAACTCGCAAGATTAAAGAGCGTGGGCAAGAGAGCAGGATAAGTCATTGCGCACATAAACGCAACATCCAGCTTTTGATCGAAAATGAGAATAGAGAAAGTAGGAGGGAACAGAAAAGGGGCTACTGTCAGTTGCCTCAGACACCTGAGCTTCGGTGAGGAAAAGAAGACGAGGTTTAGAAGAGGAGAGGTGGTGTTCTACAGATTTAAAGTTAGATCTTAGACGGCGAATGTTGCAGAACTTAATGAAGAAAAAGTTGAGGGGGTGTCAAGACAGTCATCGAGAGAAAGGCAGTCCGACCTGGGGATATTTATGGTCTCCTCCCCAGATGGGGACTCCGAGGCTGCTGTAGGAGTCGCTATGATAATTTTGAAATTTTTGAGTGAAGGGTGTGTGTCTTATTAGGTGCTTGTAGTTTTGTGTGGAGGAAGAGAGTTGTCGTGAAGTTTCTTCTAATTCAACTTGGAAGAATTCTGAGTGTAAGTCTAGGGTAGAAAATACAGCATTTGAATCACCGAGAGACTGAAGAAGATCAACTAACCTCGGCATTGGATAACGGTCAGGAATGGTAGATGCGTTGAGTTTTCTGAAGTCGACAACGACATTCCAATCGCCTTGTTTCTTTGGAACGAGTAACAAGGGAGCATTATGAGGTGAACAGGAAGGTTCCACTACATCCTGAAGTAACACATCTCGCATAGCTTCATAAAGCAAAACACGATGACTGTGTGGCACCCTATAGCTCGGGGTGTTAGGTGGTCTGGACCCAGGCGTCAGATGAATAGCGTGAGTGATGACGTCTGTGTGGCCCAGAGGTTCACCAGGGAGCGCGACAACGTTCCTGAAAGAATTTAGGAGAGCGAGTAATTCATGTTGAGATTCTGGGAAATCAAGTACAGCTATGTGATCATTTGTGATAGGCGGGAGAGAAGACATGTCATAGCCGTCAGATGCAGTTACATTATTGATAGAAGAAGGTAAATCATCCAAGATTACAACTTTCTCAGAGTAAGGCAAGGCTTCTCCGAGTAGCACAACTGCTTTGAGCTTGACAGGCGTAGATGTGATATTTTCAGCCCTATTTTACAGAACCCATTTTTATCGACTATGGTAAGAACGGATTCTAACTTAACACCTTTGCATGGAGATTGTTGTGCATAACAGAGGATACCAGTGCCTGATACAGCAGACTTAACCTTAGCGTTTACAACATATAAAGCACATTCATATAGCGTTACCGGATCTGCTAGCAAAAAGTATTTACAATGAGTCACACCGTGGTCTGGCTGGGAAGCTGATTGAGAATGAGGCTGTAAGACAGGCAAATTAGGTGACATAACACAAGAATCGCGTGTAGATAACATCTGACCACTAGTAGAAAGAAGAGTTGCAACAGATGTCACTACACCAGCAAGAGAGGAAGTATCAGAGAAGGACAGTAGAAATATAAGTATCCCCTTGAGTGATTTCGTTGATGGCAGGGAAAAGACTGATGTCATATTTGCACATGGTGTTGAAGCCTATGAGAATATCAGCATTGAAAGATATACATCAGATACAGTATAAAAATAATCACATATGTGGGTTCTGGGATGATAAAGACAGTGAAAGGAGAACTTTCCCGTGAGGTAAGATAATTTTCCCAGATATACCATTGAGATTGACATCAGGAGGAGAAGACTTAAGGATAGGCAATATTATGGTGGGTTGGTCAGAGAAGGGCGCGAAGAGTTTTCCGACGATGTTTGTGGAGTCTGTGATTGTGCGTCGTAATGCCTGCAATCTTGTAAGAAGTGACCTACCCTTTTGTGGAAGAAACAGAATGCTTCAGGATTGAAGGAGTGTCTTCCTGAACTATCGAAAACAACTCAACACTGTGCAAGAACATGACCAGGCGGCTTGCAACGGTTGCAGGTGACATTTCTAGATCTTTATTTCGATCGAGTGTACTGATAGCGAGATGAAGGGGATGTACGTCTAATGTAACGTCCACGAGAAGGAGAAGAAGAACAGGAAGGGGGGTAATGAGGAGAGGTGAGTTAGTCAGGTGAGGAAGCAACAAGAACTCGAACAGGTTCAGAGGTAAGAAGGGGACGCTTATATGAGAAATTATTTTGCAGACGTCATAGATGTAGTCTGATTTGTGGAATTTGATGTCACTTGCGACCTGGAAACTGGCAGCATCGAGAAAGGAGGTGAACAAGATATAAGCTATGAGCATTTTTAACCCACCTGATGATAGTGAGTCATTTCTAAACCAATTTGAGTCTTGTAGCTGAGTGATCAATTCTGAGCTCAGAGAGGAAGCAATGTTTTCTGCCTGGTAAGGATTAGTGTGTGAGCGGACGTGCTGTGAGATAGATTTGGAGGGTTTGAGAAGAGAATGAGTGGCTCCAAGATTGGAATGACTCTGGAAATTATTTCTGAGGTGAATGGTGAAGTCCTCAAAGGTGGTGAGAAAAGCAAATCTGTCTGACCTCAACAACAGGCCAGCAATACTCGAAGGCTCGTGACAAATGCGTGATTTTAGAATGGCGATTTTTTCCTTATCAGATGTGGCTGCACGTCGAGTGCATTCCTCCTCAGCTCTTTGAATAAACTGATGAACAGTCTCTGTGCCACTACCAGAAAAATTAGGAAGGTGATGAGATTCGTGTATGAAGGTGATATGAGGAGTAGCGGTGGTTTCAGTGGGCATTGTGGCAGGTAATGAAGGAGAGAATGCAGACTGTAAGCGTGTTTGCATGAGCGACGTGAATGTACAGATAATTAAGGCAGAGAAATAAAAAAAAAAAAAACACGTAATACACAGCACACGATATAGCACAGAATAATACACAAAATAATAACACAGCCAACAACAATAATAATGAAAAACACAAGGGAGTTGTCACGATCGCTAACTTACTTACGATCGTGCGATCCCGGTTATCTTTCCAAGAAAGTGGACGTTACACTGATCCCGGAAAGTTTTAAAGGTCTGGATTTTTAAAGGTTTCGAATGCCTACCCGACCTATCCGAAATCGCCAGAATTACCTCTCACTCTACCTTTACCTTGACACAGCACACCTGGAATCACCTCTAATACCAGATCAATGTAGGGGGAGTAGAAAAAAAGGTTATCCTATGTTACAAGCACATATATTAATACTAATCATAATTCACAAACAACATGAGGTAGTACACGTTACTACATGACGTTCTCGTCACTTCACACAACAACAGAACCCGTTTACACCTCCACCAGTCAAAGAAATATTCCCCTCAACCGCAGGAATTAACTCAGACGCCATTACTGCGTCCCCAGACAATAATTTCCATATTTCACCCCTTCAAGCCTCACAGGACATCAACATCATCGCCAAAGATTACCCATAACACCATAACATCATCCTAAAATCACCAATACACCACAACACCAGCTTCCAAGGTCAACACCACAACTTCCACTCACAAAATGGCTGCAAGTTTGACCTATGACCCCTTCGAACAGCGTCACCGGCACAACTCAACAACCGAATTTCAGCGGACAAGAGCTCTTGGTACCACAAAAGACTCACTAACCTGATCCTGGATATCAAGGCTATACCGCTACACCACTAATACCTCCACACACCACTCCATCACCAATCCACACCAAGATCCTTCCCTGAGAAACGCCTTCCCTCCGATATACCTCACGACCTAAGGTGATCTGCCTTCCCCTCCTTGGAATGTTGTTGCCCACTCAAGCTCCCCTCGTTTCAACATATTTCCACCTCAATTATACTTCCTCCCTTATACATACAAAGATAGAGAGAACTTAAATTATGAAGGGAATAATGATATAAAATGGATAAATAAGCCTTACACTACTTATAACCAATAATAAGGATAATGTCCGAAAGGCAGGTAACCGGAACACGGGGGACACTAAGAAAACGTGATCCCATTCAAGGTAAACTCGGCCAATAACATGACAGAGTGATATAAACACTGATAGGCAGACAGACAGACAGACAGATGGCAGGAGACGCATAAGCAAAGAGACAGGCAGACAGACAGGCAGATAGATAAATAGACAGATAGGTACTCCAGTAACACTGTGGGTGCTTCCTGAGCGGCAAACAATACATTATCACTGGCAGCCTCGCTCAACACTGCCTCCCAACGCCGCGCCCTGACGCTGACGTCAGCCATAACACTCCACAGGAAGGAGGAATCGGGCAAACATTATCTCCTACAATACCCATACCAGGGAAAACAACACCAGTCATAACACGGAGGAAAAGGGCTCCATACAAGAGATAATCAGGTTTACCAGCCCGTTCAACGCGGCAACATTCAACAAACGTGGCCGCACTCGGGCATGAGAAACGCCACAGCTGCTCCCGAATCAACCAGACTCCAAATCAGCCAAACACCGAGTCTATTCGTGTTACTTGCACACGTGCCTCCTTAATTACGTACGGCTAATTACGGACGGCATAAATTGGAGCTTCAAACCTCTGTTCTCTCTCCGCCAGCCATTCAAAATATTGTTACTCTCCCCCGACACTGCCCAAGTCTGTTACTACCTTCTTCTACCTTGGCAAGAAGTGGGGCAACGCGTCTTTGGAGGGGCAGAACCCTCCTCTGACACGCTAGCAGCTGTAGTCGGAGCTATCACAAGGAGTGGGTCACTACATGTCTGGTCCCGGCAGGGGGAGTAGTCTGCTCCCCGCCTCCGGTACACTCAGCAGGGGAAGGAAACTCCTATCCTGCCCAGCAGAGTTAGGAGTCTCACCGTCCTCGGCAGTGACCCCTAACATACCAGGCACACCTGAATGAACAAACTAACCCGAACTAACCCGAATACTCCGTTCTCACCCTCAGCAATACTTCCAACAAAACCATGTCCCTCCCGCGCTATTTCTGCAGCAGTGCAGTCAGCCCCAGCTCAATGACTCACGGACCAGTCCAACTTCGGTTCTACACCCACTGAGTACTTCTCCGTTGGTGGTCTGCTTTATTGCAATCGACCCCAGGAGAGACAGAGGGCACCACTCGCCTTGTCATGAAACGAGTTACAACGCTACTGTAGTCTGAGTTCTCTGCTACAGCCTCCTTCAAGACTTTGTCCGCGGGCGAAGGACTCACCTAGACTCGCCCACCTGCCAGGTCATTCCCTAACAGGAAATCGACACCAGACACTGGAAGATCTTTCGCTAATGCCACCCGCGCCCCCGCGGTCACTAAATGGCACACAAGCCTCAGCGCCGTAGCGAAGCTTTCCACGGTGCCAATTCCCCGGCACCACACAGGCTTGTTTGAAGCAACTTGCCTCCCAGTAACATTCCTGCACAGTGACTGCTGTGCTGCTGTGTCTCTCAAAACAGTAATGGGGTACTCAACTCCAGCAATCTCAACAGTGCCTCGACACAAGAAAGAGCGGCACAAATCCAAACCAGATATCACTCGGGACAGTGAGGTATCAACAAACGAAGGGACAGCCACTACTACTTTTCTCTTCTCACAACCATACACTGACCGAATCTCCTTAGTCTCAACACCCCGGCTGTGTCATACAATCAGAGCCACTGGTTTCTGCGGGGGCTTAAAAGCTGTGGCAGTTGCTAATTCAGGACCGTTTGACTTAAGTTTCCAGTATTTTTACAGTAATGGTTCACAGGCCGCATGCTATACTTGAGAGTGCTTTACAGCATGCTCCCAGTCTGCCTCCCTCAAGAGCTGGGTGGAGACTTATTACCAACGGGACTTATCCTACCAGACTTATTCCCACCGCCACTGCAGTAGCCACTCTCCAGACAGACTGTCACCGGCCCCGCCAGGGTCTATGATTATCTGCCCACGTAGCTGCCTCTTTCAGGGTTTTAAACCTTTTCTCCTGGAGCAGTGGCACAATCTCCTTCTCGGCCACATTAACAAATTGCTCCATTACCATGGACTTCTTTAACTCATGGAAGGAGGTGACACGCTCACTAGCCATCCATTTTTCAAATACCTCCTTGAGGTAGCAAGCACAATCAAGGTAAGAGTCACTAAGCTTTTACTTAGCCCCTCTAAATTGTAACCTATAGGACTCAGGCTGCAGTTCATATGTTCTCAGAATGTCAGTCTTAAACTCCTCATAATCTTCTAAATCCTCTACTGACATCCTGTCATATACTTCTAGCACCTTGCCTCTGAACATATTAGCAGCAAGGCCCAACAAACCTTCCAGAGGCCAATCAAGGTAAGCTGCCTTCTTCTCAGATATCCTGAATTATTCTTTTCATCAAATTCAGGTATTAACCTCAAACTTATCACCATCAGGCTCTACTGTATCCTTCGCTCCTTCTCCTCTCCTCATACCATGAGGTGACTTAACCTATATTCTAGTCTTCTCCAACTCAAATATTTTGTTATTTTCAGCATCTTCCCTCTCATACATCCTTGCCTCCTCCGCCTCAAGCAAATTGGCCTTCTCGGCCTCCAGCATCCTTACTTTCTCCTCGGCCTCAAGCCTCCTTACCTTCTCAGCTTCAAGCTTCCTGGCTTCCCTAGTTTTCCTCAGCCTTGAATCTCTTTTCATCAGATTCGGCCTCTAACTCAAGCCTCCTCGATTCTCTCTCTCTCTAGCCCTCCAGCTCAAGTTTCCTTATATCAGATTTATAATCTCATTTCCTCAGACATTCCTTCCATCTGGGAAACCCCACCGATGTTGTTGGTAAGACTAGCACAGTCATGTACAATATTTGCGAGGCTAGGCGCCCGCACACCAAAGTGAGCTAGATCTACACTGCCACTTCCTGCGGAGGCATGGGACTCTGGTTACGAGCCATCCCTGCTACCAGCCTTTCCTTCCATGGTTTAAGCTGAACACTGGCACACAAGGGCAAACAAACAACACTAAACTATGTCTCCCACGTGGTCACCAGAGCTTCCAGCTATCCTGGCGAGGTCCCCATTTCTGTTACGACAGACAACAGCCCCTCGCACAGCTGCCACTGACTCGGATCAGCTTATCGCTAGCCTAGTGCGGGCCATGAATACAATGAATCCAAGCAACTGCCGGTCGCAACGGCTATCTAGTCTCAACAGGACATCACTCTATTTATCCCACCAATATTAAAACGAGTATAACAAACGCCAACTTAATTTCCCAAGCTGAGAAAGAACTAATTAGCCATGTGCTAGGGAACACAGTATAGACAACAACAGATTACGGTATAATTTCCCATGGGGTAATCGCCCACAGTAACAAAGTCACCCACGTCCAATAAGAATGTTATACACTCTGGCTAGAGAGAAGCCTATCCTCAGAAAATACAGTCTTCCAGAAGACAGATTTTACCCCTCTGAACACGTAGAAATTCAGAAAGAAACTAGACAGCTGAAACCTGGCACAAATATTATACAATCCTCTAATGCTGGACAAACACAAATGCGAGCCCAGACATAAGTAGCATTTAATTAACAAGGACATAACACACACGAACGCCCAGACGCACACACACAACCCACAACAGCATGCTGACTTAGGCAGAAAAGGGGGGAGAGGACAAGTTTCTCCTCCCGCCAGAATGTAGACACAAATACAACGGACAGCTGGACAACACTAAGAACTGCAAGTGGAGTCACACTCCACACTGCAGGAGCAGTAGAAAACAGAGCTACACACACACACCCTTCACACAATATCTGGATTTTTTCAGATCACGACCTCCTGTCGGTTCTAAATAATACCCAGTATAATAAAGCATCACAAAATTCCCACTCCTATGTATAAACTCAATATGCCCTTCCTATTCACGCTTTAAAACACCTCTCTTAACTGTACATCCAGTTGCTCTTAGATCTTGCCTGTTACTGAAGCTGGCAGCCCTTGGGAACGTCGGTTATCCTACAGGAGAGTGCAACTCTTTAACTACATTCTCTATCAGTTACAACTCTCAGAATAGAAGAGAAGTGGGGGAAATAAAGTGAGGAAGGACAATTTTAAATTTACGCAAAGTTTTACGGTAGACAAGGCGCGCCTCGACATGTCATCTGCGCGTCCTACTTGCTTTCTCTCTCTCTCTCTCTCTCTCTCTCTCTCTCTCTACGTAATAATATATATATATATATATATATATATATATATATATATATATATATATATATATATATATATATATATATATATATATATATATACACGATAATAATAATAATGATAATTATAAAATCGATAATAAACAATACCGAGAAAACAAAATTCATTCTCTTCCATATAGGTAGATGAAGTCAACAGGTGGAGAAGAGTGAGAAATACATCATGATCAGAGACAAAGTGACTGAGAAGAATGATGAGAGACAAAGAACACAGGTGTGTCAGCTGTCCGGGCATGTGTGTCAAGTGTTCGGACCGGTGTGTGAGGGGTTCGGACAGGTATGGAAGGGGTTCGGACAGGTGTGAATGTTCAGATAGATGTGGGAAGTTCGGACAGATGTAGGAGGAGCTCAGACAGGTGTGGGATGGGTTAGGACAGGTGTGGGAGTGTTTAGGACAGGTGCGGGATGAGTTAGGACAGGTGTGGAAGGGGTCAGGACAGATGTTTGAAGGTTTAGGACAGGTGTGGGTGTTCAGACAGTGTGGATGTTCAGAGAGATGTGGGAGGAGTTCGGACAGGTGTCTCTACTTCACTGCCCATTCAGCAACGACCGGTGTGTCACTTTCCCGGCATAGTTACATAAGGACTTTCTTGCAATCCACTCCATCGAATCCTTCAGTGTACCATGCCGACAAGTTGAGTGTTGAAGATAGCAAGAGACAGGAAGGATGCAAGGGTATTCAGCGGCGCTGAAAACAGTCTCGAGTGACCTACAAATGTCGCATAGAGATGAGGAAAAAACATTTCTTTTAGCCTACCGGTGATGTCTCCAGGGAGCACCACAAGCCTCGCAGAGATTCTACTCTTCCCTAATGAAAGACGTAACTATTATTTTATGATTTTTTTACTATAGACTTGTCCATCCTACCACATGTAAACTTTCTCATTACCTTTGTATGTGAGGTATTAGTAAATTAACTCTCTCTCTCTCTCTCTCTCTCTCTCTCTCTCTCTCTCTCTCTCTCTCTCTCTCTCTCTCTCTCTCTCTCTCTCTCTTTCTCTACAATGCAGCCACAAACAAAGAATCACCGTTTATTAAATTAAGACAACTTTGTTCGGAAAAACAGCGTCATTATATCCTCTTCAATGTACTAATTTTATTACTTGACCAGTTAGTAGTTCAGACAACTGTGGTGTTACCTCTGCGAACCTTGATGATTCTTTTTGTGTTCTCATAGCGTACCCGGCCATTAGTGTGGTTGTCACGTTACAATTATGTCACATTACATGGTGATGAATTTTTTTGGTTTACAGAAAGCCAAGAAACTCACGGTTGAAGAATTAAATACCACAGAGGTTTCCGTTCCCTATATGCGATAAGTGTTTTTATGAATGGTAGCTACGCATTTTTAACATAATTTCGAGGCAATAAAGTAACTGCACAGCCCATTGGCACCAGATTTTATAAACGAAAACTGCTATGGATTTCAATCTTTTAGCTACAGAGCGAAAAAAAAAGGATGTGTGTATTCCATTCTCGGAAACTATGAGAATGAGGATAGTTTTGAGAGAAAGGAAGTCTCTTCGCCTTTTTACCGCACCAAAAGCATTCGCGGCAACCCCGGTCTTCCTACCCGTCAGTGATGTTTGTGAATGTGTCTGTGGCTTTCGTATGCATAAATGATGGGATTATATTCCGTATAACTAAGCAGCACATTCCCCATAAAATCTTATCGTGCAAAAAATAAAATAAATAAATAAAATAAAAAAAAATAGATAACGTCTTATGAAATTCGTAAGAGTGATTGTTCCTTGTAGATTGTATGTGAAAGGAAGAATATTTACTTGATAATCTGACCCTAAGCCTGAATGGGGTGAAGGGATGTTCTCACTGGCGACATGGGAGGTAAGGGACTGTGCGCCTTTATTCCCACTATATCAATATATTCTTCTCTCATTAGCAGTCATTACCATTATCGTTTTTTCCTATAATCCTTTTTTTTATAATCGTTTTTTCCTATAATAAGTTTTTCCCTATAATCACCATTGGCATACTGACATTCATTGCCAACAACCGATATCACATAAAGTTCACTTTGTTCTGGCAGCCACATGTTAATTTGCATATTCCGCACCTTATTAAACTTTGATGATCTGTCTTTTTATCCACGATTCCTAATCACAGTCTTAATTAATACCTCTGGCTGTTGAAGTGCCTCAAGCGTAAATCTCTAAACTAACACAGCTTTAAATTTTTAATCATCATTTAATTAATGTTCATCATTATTCATTCCGCAAGAAGGAAGAATTATGCAACACAACTGTGATATGCGATCAGAAGGACTGTCTACCTTCCGTACATATTTATGTTTATTCTGAGGAGAACACAACGCAGCTGAGAATTAGTCAAAGGTAGACGCATTGGACGGAGTGGGAAAGGAATGTACAGGAATGGGACTGAGGAGCAATAGTTTGAGGGGAAGGAATGGGGCTGAGATGCAGTGCAGCGGCTAGAACAAGACTAGGATTGGGATATAGCGGCTGGAATGGGACAGGAACGAACAGGAATGTGTTGTGTAGGTGGAATGGGATCGAAATGGATAGAAATAGGGCTGATGATAATGAACTTCATAAACTCAAAACATGTAACTCTCATGTAGAAACAGAGGCGAGATAAAGAAGAAATCGATGACAGTAGTTTGCCACAATCATAGTTCTTCGCCCTCTTCCAAGAAGTGCCCTCCAGGGTTTTATCATCCTGAGTTCATTGCAGGACAAACCTTTTCCATCCATCTCATTAGGGTGCCCCGCCTACAAAGGGCCAACCTAACAAAAATTCTCTCTCCATTTAGTTCTTCGTCAGTTGGGAGGCTATACACTGCCATTATATTAAAGTGATAATCAAATACTCTAAATTAAGTGTACTAAGTAGAGATAACAAAAAGGCAGTGGAGTTCGTGCACGCGCATTACTGAATTTTTTTGTATTGTACTCTCATGTCCTGATCACACTCGAATGGCACTGCAGCAGCTCAGACAAGGATCCAGTGTGCTTAACCTGGTAGTTCTAACTGGACTAATTAAAATGTACATAAATGCGTGTATCAATGTGTGTGTGTGTGTGTGTGTGTGTGTGTGTGTGTGTGTGTACGTTTTCTACAACAGATTATTTTACAAGTTCAGTCCTCTGACCGCATATCTGTTTGTGTGTGTGTGAGTCTGCATTTATATGTATATGAGCAAATTTTGCTATTTTCATACTAACTGTTCTTCTGATCTTTCTTGATCCCGTGGCCTCGCTGCACAAGACTTTCTTCTTTCTCTCATCCCTGTTCTGTCCACCTCTCTAATGCAAGAGATAACCAATATTCTCAATCATTCTTCCCTTTCTCTGGTCAATTCTGGAACTCCCTGCCTGGTTCTGTATTTCCTCCTTCCTATGACTTGAACTCTTTCAAGAGGGAGGTTTCAAGACACTTATCTTTCAATTTTCGATTATTCTCGTGTCTCTTTTGGGACTGGCGCATAAATGGATTTTATTGGGGGTTTTGTTTCCCTTGGCCAATGACCCTCCTACGCAAAAAAAAAAAAAATGAAGGAGTGGTTTGCTCGATGGAATGGTTATTGCGGTAACTAACGAAGTTCTCCCTTGGTTCTTCCTCAGGCAGGTCATAAGAGAAAAATTCACATCGTAATTAATCAACATGATCAGCATTTATCAACAGCATTAGTCCGAGTAGAATACCGCTGGAACACAACAAAAGTACACGTGAAGGCAAAAAACGAGCGTTAAGACACGTTTCAAGACGCAACCACGAATCCCCTTACTGGAACTGAATACGCACAAAGCTTACTGTGTCTGTCAGAATGTGTTAACCCTCATTCAACAGGACATTACTGTGCCAGGTACTACATATGTATTTGGTGTTGAAAGGCCAAACTGGAGAGGAGATGCTCCTCGTTGTAAAATCTAGATAAAAAATCTCTGTATTCCTGACGACAGAAACCCATTCATATAACAATTACGTTATCATCTCTTTAGCATAAAAGATTGTTTTCTTTTGCCTGTTTTAAAGGTGATTGCACTTTGTTTAGATTTTATTTATTTTACATTTCGACAATGTATTTCAATCATTCAAATGACATTTTTTTTTTAAGATATTCGATTATAACCAGTCACTATGTGATGCGCTACTACCCCACGTATGGATGGAAATGCCCAACAACGTCTTCACTTTCACTGATTTTTTATTTTTTTTCCTTATTATTTATCTGTTCCCGCTTGTCCATTTTTTGCATCCAGACTGAAAGCTTACTGATGCAACATTGAACACCTTTCAAACAGTCTCCCACATACTGTTCCTTTCTTGCTCCATGTATCAGATAATCTACATGGCCATAAATTTTTCATGGAGTAGCAAATACAACACTCTCTCTCTCTCTCTCTCTCTCTCTCTCTCTCTCTCTCTCTCTCTCTCTCTCTCTCTCTCTCTCTCTCTTCTTCTTCTTCTTCTTCTTCTTCTTCTTCTTCTTCTTCTTCTTCTTCTTCTTCTTCTTCTTCTTCTTCTTTGCCGTCGGTGTCATTGACTTTAATACTCATCAGATACCCCTCAGAACTCGTAATATTTACAAGTAATGTGTTTCATGCAACACATGATATAAACGGTGTCTCGCGAGATAAGGTAATACATACTTTGGGAATCCAGCTATTCACAATAAAAGAAAAGTAATAATAAAATACAAATAGTTAAATATATATATATATATATATATATATATATATATATATATATATATATATATATATATATATATATATATATATATATATATATATATATATATATATATATATATATATATATATATATATATATATATATATATATATATACACACACACACACACACACACACACACACACACACACACACACACCAGCCTTGAAGTCCCCATCTGGGGAGGGGACCACAATTGATCACAGGTCGGACTGCTCTTCTGGTATCGACCCTAAATGTCTTCACACCCACCCTCAACTTTTCAGTCACTGAATTCTGCAACATTCATGGTCTAAAATCTAATTTTCAATCTGTAGAATACCATCTCTCCTCCACTAAATTTCATCTACTTTTCCTCACTGAAACACGGGTGTCTGAGGCAACTGACAGTGGCCCCTTTTTTGTTCCCTCCTACTTTCTCTAATCTCATTTTCAGTACAATGCTGGATGTTGCGTTTATGTGCGCAACGACTTAACCTGCTCTCTTGCCCACGGTCTTGAATATTCCGCATTTTCCACATGCTGAGTACGACTGCAGAGTCACTCCCAAACTAAAATTATCTGTGCTGTATAACTCTCACGTAACTCTTCTGACTATAAGAAATTTTTTGACTACTTAACTTCCAAAGTGGAGCACATTCTGACTCTCTTCCCTTTTCTGGAGATCTCCATTCTTGGAGACTTCAATGTTCACCACCAACTTTGGGATTCCTCTCCCCTTCACCGACCATCCTGGTGAACTAGCTTTTAACTTTGCTATCCTCCACGACCTAGAGCAATTCGTATTACTTGTATTCCTGACTGTCTTGGAGATGCTCCCAACATTTTTTTTACCTTTTCCTAACCTCTAATTTTTCAGTTTATGCTGTCCCCTTACCTTCTCCGTTGGGCTCCTCCGATCACAATGTCTGTCTGTCCTATCTGTCCTATCGCTCCAGTTCCTCCTCAGGATCCCCCAAAGTGGAGGTGCCTCTAGCGTTTTCCCTCTGCTAACTAGAGGGAGCTGAGGAGGCATTATGCTGGTTTTCCTTGGAATGACTACTGTTTCCGTGTCAGAAACCTGTCTCTGTGTGCTGAGCGCTTAACAGAGGTGATAGTGTGTGTCATGGAATCATACATTCCTCACTCTTTTTCTCGACCTAAACCTTCGAAACCTTGGTTTAACACAGCCTTTTCTTGTGCTATACATGATAGAGAGGTGGCTCACAAAGGGTACTTGAGCCTTCCATCACCTGAATCTCATGCCCTTTATCTAGATTAGAGGAGGAGGCAGTAGACACCTGCCAAAACGATAATTACTCCCAGTGAGGTCTAAAGCACTGTTCAGGGGGTGCTGTGAACTTATCATTAAACCCAGCTGTGACCTCACTGAACGTTTCCCTTTGTGTCTCACAACACAAGGGGGTAGTCACAGCCTGCCCTCTAAAGACAACTCTCTTCCTCCACACAAAACTACAAGCACCTAATAACACACACACCCTTCACTCAAAAATTTTAAAATCATGGCGACTCCTACACCAGCCTCGGAGTCCCCATCTGGGGAGGGGACCATAAATGTCCCCAGGTCGGACTGCCTTTCCGTCGACGACCCTAAGTGTCTTGACACCCCCCTCAACTTTTTCTTCATTAACTTCTGCAATATTCGCGGTCTAAGATCTAATTTTCAATCTGTAGAACACCACCTCTCCTCTTCTAAACCTCATCTTCTTTTCCTCACTGAAACTCAGGTGTCTGAGGCAACTGACAGTAGCCCCTTTTCTGTTCCCTCCTACTTTCTCTATCCTCATTTTCGATCCAAAGCTGGATGCTGCGTTTATGTGCGCAATGACTTAACCTGCTCTCGTGCCCACGCTCTTGAATCTTCCGAGTTTTCCACCATCTGGCTACGACTACAGAGTCATTCTCATACTAAATTTATCTGTGCTGTATACCTCTCTCCTAACTCCTCTGACTATAAGAAATTCTTTGACTACTTAACTTCCAAAGTGGAGCACATTCTGACCCTCTTCCCTTTTGCAGAGATCTCCATTCTTGGAGACTTCAATGTTCACCACCAGCTTTGGCTTTCCTCTCCCTTCACTGACCATCCTGGTGAACTAGCCTACAACTTTGCTATCCTCCATGACCTAGAGCAATTGGTGCAACACCCTACTCGTATTCCTGACCGTCTTGGAGATACGCCCAACATTCTTGACCTTTTCCTGACCTCTAATCCTTCTGCTTATGCTGTCACCCTTTCTTCTCCGTTGGGCTCCTCCGATCACAATCTCATATCTTTATCTTGTCCTATCACTCCAATCCCTCCTCAGGATCCCCCTAAGCGAAGGTGCCTCTGGCGTTTTGCCTCTGCTAGTTGGGGGGACCTGAGGAGGTATTTTGCTGATTTTCCTTGGAATGACTACTGCTTCCGTGTCAGAGACCTGTCTTTGTGTGCTGAGCGCATAACAGAGGTGATAGTGTCTGGCATGGAGGCGTACATTCCTCACTCTTTTTCTCGTCCTAAACCTTCTAAACCTTGGTTTAACACAGCTTGTTCTCGTGCTATACATGATAGAGAGGTGGCCCACAAAAGGTACTTAAGTCTTCCATCACCAGAATCTCATGCACTTTATATTTCTGCCCGGAACCATGCCAAGTCTGTTCTCCAACTAGCCAAAAACTCCTTCATTAACAGAAAATGTCAAAACCTTTCAAGATCTAACTCCCCTCGTGATTTCTGGCATCTAGCCAAAAATATCTCCAATAACTTTGCTTCTTCTTCTTTCCCTCCTCTACTTCAACCAGATGGCACCAATGCTATCACATCTATTTCTAAAGCTGAACTCTTTGCTCAAACCTTTGCTAAAAACTCTACCTTGGATGATTCTGGCCTTATTCCTCCCTCTCCTCCACCTTCTGACTACTTCATGCTACGTATTAAAATTCTTCGCAATGATGTTTTCCATGCCCTCGCTGGCCTAAACCCTCGGAAGGCTTATGGACCTGATGGGGTCCCTCCTATTGTTCTCCGAAACTGTGCCTCCGTGCTTGCACCTTGCCTAGTCAAACTCTTTCAGCTCTGTCTGTCAACATCTACCTTTCCTTCTTGCTGGAAGTTTGCCTACATTCAACCTGTTCCTAAAAAGGGTGACTGCTCTAATCCCTCAAACTACCGTCCTATTGCTTTAATTTCCTGCTTATCTAAAGTTTTTGAATCTATCCTCAACAGGAAGATTCTTAAACATCTATCACTTCACAACCTTCTATCTAATCGCCAGTATGGGTTCCGTCAAGGCCGCTCTACTGGTGATCTTCTGGCTTTCCTTACTGAGTCTTGGTCATCCTCTTTTAGAGACTTTGGTGAAACTTTTGCTGTTGCCTTGGACATATCAAAAGCCTTTGATAGAGTCTGGCACAAAGCTTTGATTTCCAAACTACCTTCCTACGGTTTCTATCCTTCTCTCTGTAACTTCATCTCAAGTTTCCTTTCTGACCGTTCTATTGCTGCTGTGGTAGACGGTCACTGTTCTTCTCCTAAATCTATTAACAGTGGTGTTCCTCAGGGTTCTGTCCTGTCACTCACTCTCTTCTTATTATTCATTAATGATCTTCTAAACCAAACTTCTTGTCCTATCCACTCCTATGCTGATGATACCACCCTGCACTTTTCCACGTCTTTTCATAGACGTCCAACCCTTCAGGAGGTAAACATATCACGCAGGGAAGCCACAGAACGCCTGATTTCTGATCTTTCTAAAATTTCTGATTGGGGCAGAGCAAACTTGGTATTGTTCAATGCCTCAAAAACTCAATTCCTCCATCTATCAACTCGACACAATCTTCCAGACAACTATCCCCTCTTCTTCAATGACACTCAACTGTCCCCCTCTTCTACACTGAACATCCTCGGTCTGTCCTTTACTTATAATCTGAACTGGAAACTTCACATCTCATCTCTAGCTAAAACAGCTTCTATGAAGTTAGGTGTTCTGAGACGTCTCCGCCAGTTTTTCTCACCCCCCCAGCTGCTAACTCTGTACAAGGGCCTTATCCGTCCATGTATGGAGTATGCTTCACATGTCTGGGGGGGTTCCACTCATACTGCTCTTCTAGACAGGGTGGAATCAAAAGCTTTTCGTCTCATCAACTCCTCTCCTCTAACTGACTGTCTTCAGCCCCTCTCTCACCGCCGCAATGTTGCATATCTAGCTGTCTTCTACCGCTATTTTCATGCCAACTGCTCTTCTGATCTTGCTAACTGCATTCCTCCCCTCTTTCCGCGGCCTCGCTGCACAAGACTTTCTTCTTTCTCTCACCCCTATTCTGTCCACCTCTCTAACGCAAGAGTTAACCAGTATTCTCAATCATTCATCCCTTTCTCTGGTAAACTCTGGAACTCCCTGCCTTCTTCTGTATTTCCACCTTCCTATGACTTGAATTCCTTCAAGAGGAAGGTTTCAAGACACTTATCCACCAATTTTTGACCACTGCTTTGACCCTTTTATGGGACTGGCATTTCAGTGGGCATTTTTTTTATTAGATTTTTGTTGCCCTTGGCCAGTATCCTTGCTACATAAAAAAAAAAAAAAAAAATCTTTTTGCCCGGAATCATGCCAAGTCTGTTCTCCAACTAGTCAAAAATTCCTACATTAACAGAAAGTGTCAAAATCTTTCAAGCTCTAATTCCCATCGTGAATTCTGGCACCTAACCAAAAACATCTCCAATAACTTTGCTTCTTCATCTTTTAATTCCTTATTTCAACCTGATGGCACCACTGCTATCTCGTCTATTTCTTCTAAAGCTGAATTCTTCGCTCATGCCGTTGGTAAACACTCTACCTTCGATGATTCAGTGCTTGTTCCTCCTTCTCCTCCACCCATTGACTACTTCAAGCTACCCATTAAAATCCTTCGCATTAATGTTTTCCTTGCCCTCGCTGGCCTAAACCCTCAGAAGGCTTTTGGACCTAATGGGGTACCTCCTATTGTTCTCCGAAACTGTACCTCCGTGCTTGCACCTTGCCTAATCAAACTCTTTCAACTCTGTCTATCAACATGTACCTTTTCTTCTTGCTGGAAGTTTACTAACATTCAGCCTGTTCCTAAAAAGGGTGATCGTTCTATTCCCTCAAACTAAAGTCCTATTGCTTTAATTTCCTGCCTATCTAAAGTTTTTGAATCTATCCTCAACAGGAAGATTCTTAAATATCTGTCATTTCACAATCTTCTATCTGATTGCCAGTATGGGTTCCGTCAAGGCCGTTCTACTTGTGATCTTCTGGCTTTCCTTATTGAGTCTTGGTCATCCTCTTTTAGAGGTTTTTGGTGAAACTTTTGCTGTTGTCTAAGACATATTAAAAGCTTTTGATTGAGTCTGGCACAAAACTTTGATTTCCAAATCCTACGGTTTCTATCCTTCCCTCTGTAACTTCATCTCAAATTTCCTTTCTGATCGTTCTATTGCTTCTATGGTAGATGGTCACTATTCTTATTAACAGTGGTCTTCCTGAGGGTTCTGTCCTGTCACCCACTCTATTCGTATTATTCATCAATGATCTTCCAAAGTTCTTGTCTTATCCACTCCTATGCTGATGATACCACCCTGCACTTTTCCACATCTTTTCGTAGACGTCCAACTCTTCAGAAAGTAAACAGTTCACCCAGGGAAGCCACAGAACGCCTGACTTCTGTTCTCTATAAAATTTCTGATTGGGACAGAGCAAATTTAGTATTGCTCAGTGCCTCAAAAACTCAATTCCTCTATCTATCAACTCGACACAACCTTCCAGACAGCCATCCCCTCTTCTTCAATGACACTCAACTTTCCCCCTCTTCTACACTAAACATCCTCGGTCTGCCCTTTACTTATAATCTAAACTGGACACTTCACATCTCATCTCATATATGGGGGTTCCACTCATGCTGCTATTTCAGGCAAGGTGGAATCAAAAGCTTTTCGTCTTAACAATTCCTCTCCTTTAAGTGACCGCTATGTTACATCTCTTAATATCTTCTACCGCTATTGTCATGCTAACTGTTCTTCTGATCTTGCTAACTGCTTGCCTAACCTCCTCCTGCGGTCTCCCTGCACAAGACTTTCTTCTTTCTCTCATCCCTATTCTGTCCATCTCTCTAATGCAAGAGCTAACCAGTATTCTCAATCATTCTTCCCTTTCTCTGGTAAAGTCTGGAACACCTCTGCCTGCTTCTGTATTTCTTCCATCCTATGACTTGAACTCTTTCAAGAGAGAGAGGTTTCAAGACACTTATCCTTCATATTTCGATGATTCTCTTTACATCTCTTTTGGGTCTGGCGCCTAAGTGGGATTTTTTTTTTTCTCCGGTTTTGTTTCCTTTGGCCAGTGACTCATATATATATATATATATATATATATATATATATATATATATATATATATATATATATATATATATATATATATATATATATATATATATATATATATATATATATTTAAAACTTAAAACAATAGAAGCATAATGTACGTGGAGAGCTTACCTATTATTCAAATCATTCTACCTCAAAACCTTGCGAGAACCCAGTAATTGTGCTGTATATCGTTGGATAATAAATTTCATTCTGCGTTCACTGATATGTTTCCGCTCTTGTTGAGACAAAAAAAAAAAAAAATAAAAATAAATAAATAAATAAAATAAAATAAATAAATAAAAAAAACGCTGGTGAAAATTGCAGAAAACTAACGAAATCTCATTTTCGACATCTTTCTACTATTTAAAAATTACCCATTGACTTCACCCATTAGAAAAGATGAAAGCTATATAATATAAAATTCATATGCTTGTGCTGTCGTATGGTGCTAATTTCGTTACGACTGGCCGCGTAGTTTCGGAGATATTAACCGGGCAGCGTATTCCCACTCTTTATCCGGACCCCATGCTGCCCCCCCTACCCGTTTTCTCAGTACCGCTCCCAGCCAATCACATCACCAGACGTCATTGCTCGTCTCTACCAATGGGAAGAAATCCACACACCCTTACCATATGAGATACGTAAATGTATTATATATATATATATATATATATATATATATATATATATATATATATATATATATATATATATATATATATATATATATATATATATATATATATATATATATATATATATATATATATATATATATATATATATATATATATATATATATATATATATATATATATATATATGCCAGAGTCTTACGAGTAATCTTTATTGAAAATGATTGTGGTGTGTGGCTTTCTTCCCATTGGCAGAGACGAGTAATGACGTTCGGGGATATGATTGGCTGGGGGTTATTCAGAGTGGAAATACACTGCTTGACAAAATAAAAGTAGGGGATTGGAGACCACCAATCTCTTCTGCTTTGGCTGCCTGAGAAGAGGTGAAATGACATCAAAAGGCTGCAGTCATTCTCCAGATGCATTTTGCTACATGTGTGGTCAGTTCATCAAGACATTAAGTTCTCTGTGACAGCATCTGGAAAAATGTTTGAAGCTTATAAAACATATTTTCCTGTGCCAGTTGGGGACCAAGACAAGACCTGGGCATCTCATTTTGCTTGTGGGCATTTTAAGAGAACACTAATATTTGCGTTTTCATTCGTGTTTCAACAATACTATGAACAATTGCAGCCTGAATTTTAAGGACATATTCTCATATAAATTATTATTCTCATAAAATTAGCTATTAGTTTTTCAAGAGTAAAATCCAATTAAGAATTAAGAATAAAAATAAAATAAGTTTAACAAAAACTCATGCTGTTCTTTTACAGGATGGTATAGAGGGAACACAGAGCCATGAAATTAGCTATTACTAGAATATGGCGTGAACCTACTGATCACTCAAGTGACTGCTTTTTCTGCATGGTGGATCCTTCCAAACGCCGGTCTGGGAAAAAATGCAACTGCTGTTTTCTGTCCAGACATTCCATCTTCCATTGCACCAGTACCACACAGTGCTGATCTTCCTGTACCAGCTCCTCCAGAAAGAAGTCAACTATCGGAAGAAAGCAGCAAGTCAGAAGATGAGTTAAAATGAGAGGAAGACTGTAACATCACAGGTACAGTTGTAATTGGGAGGAATCCTTACTACCCAAACCAAAGAGACCTCAATGACCTCATTAGAAATCTTGGTTTGACAAAGTCAAATGGTGAGGTTTTGATTTTAAGGCTGAAGGAATGGGATTTACTTGATGAGTGTGCAAGTGACCAAACAAAGAAAACGTCACAAACATTTCTCCAGCTTCTTTGCAAAGGAGAAAAGGTTATGCTACTGCAATGATGTATCAGGATTGCTTGATGCTATTGGAATTGCTTGCAATGCAGATGAATGGAGACTCTTCATTGACAGCTCCTCCAAAAGCCTGAAAGTTGTACTTCTGCACTATGGAAACAAGTATTCATCTCTGTCTCTTGCTCATTCTGAGCATCTTAAGGAGGACTACAGCAGCGTAAAGCTTCTACTGGAAACATTGAACTACAACAAGCATGGCTGGGAAGTTATTGGAGACTTCAAGATGGTGGCTTTCTTGATGTGACTGCAAGGAGGTTTTACCAAGAATCCCTGTTTTCTTTGCCTTTAAGACAGTAGAGACAGAGCAGCAAATTACCAGAGAAAGGACTTGCCTCCAAGGACTGACATTACAGTGGGAGCACGCAATATGAAACTTGAGCCATTGGTGAATCCTCAAAAGATTTTGTTTCCTCCACTATACATCAAACTGGGTCTCTTGAAACAATTTGTTACAGCTCTTGACAAGGAGAATTCTGCCTTCATATATCTTCAGCACTTCTTTCCTAGGCTTTCAGAGGCAAAGATGAAAGCTGGTATTGGACCACAAGTAAGAAAAATTATGGAGTGTTCTACAAAAGCTCACAGAAAAGGAGATAAAAAAAATAGAATGTTTCATTGCTGTAGTACAGGGCTTTCTTGGGAACAACAAAGCTGATAACTATATGGAACTGGTTGAAGCTTTAGTGAAAAGATATGGTGAGATGGGCTGCAGAATGTCCTTGTAGGCCCATATCCTAAATGCTCACCTCGACAATTTCAAGGAGAATATGGGAGCAACAAGGTGAGCGTTTCCACCAAGATATAATGAACTTTGAACAGAGATATCAGGGATCCTTTAATGGATACATAATGAGAGATTACATTTAGGGATCATATATGAAAGTGATTTGTTTTACTCACGCAAATCAAGAAAAATTGCCCATTTTTAATCCTAAAAATTAGTTTCAGAGGTTTTAAAATATTTTTCGTATCATTTGATATTTTTTTTTTTTTTGCTTACTGTCCAAGAAGTGGTGAAAACGGTGAAATTTAGCTATTTTGGGGCAGAAAATCATTCTAAAAGCCACTAAAGCAAAGTTTGACAGGAATAATGGACATTTGCTATTGTTTTGCAATGAAAAGAGCTGGAAAATAACACTAGCATATCAAAGACAAAAATCGTGTTACATAGTGTTATCTACTGCATATACTTTAAATCATAAATGGTAAATTGACTTCTGTCTCGTAGTTTAGGAGAAAACAGTGTGGAGGTGATAACTGGTGAAAGGCGTGAGCCCAGGTGTTTTTCCAAGGGACTAACACCCCTAGGGAAGTCAGGTGAGGTGTGAATGGGCGAGGAGCACCCACAATACGCGTCTACGTGGTCGTGCTTATCAAGTATATACAGTAAATAATATATGGTTCATAGATACATGATACACCTTGTCCTATCACTCCAATCCTGCCTCTGAGCATATCAAGCGTAGAGTTCTTTGACAATACGCTTTTGCCAAGTTGGAAGACGAGAGATGGTATTTTTTTATCTTCTCTATAATGACTATTGTTTCTGTCTTACCTCATTTTTAAAAGCGAGATGGTACTTTCTGATTTTCCTTAGAATGATTACTTCTTCTGTGTCACTCCAGTTATGTGTAAAGCGCATCGCAGACGTGGTTGTTTCTCACGGAGGCATACATTCCATATACTTTGTCTAATCTCAAAACATGCAAACCTTGGCTAATTTCATCTTCTCGTAATATCTAAGAAAGGCGGCTCACAAACGGTACCTAAGCCTTCCATCTTCTGAAACTGCATATATATTTCTTACCTAAATCTCTTCTTCAGTTGTTAACATTTCTTTCATTAAGAAGAGAAATTAAAATCTTATTGCTAACAGATCATCTTCTTGTGACCTCTTACATATAGCTAAAAACATCTAAAAAAAAATAATAATAAATAATATATATATATATATATATATATATATATATATATATATATATATATATATATATATATATATATATATATATATATATATATATATATATATATATATATATATATATATATATATATATATATATATATATATATATATATATATATATATATTCTTCTTTTGGTTTTCCCTTATTTCATCCAGACAGCACATCTCTTCAAGATATAAAACTGATATTCTCTCTTAGAACTTTGCTATTTACTCAAACCTAGGTGATTCTGAATTTGTCATTTCCCCTCCTCCCTCAGACTATGTCTGTTATTTTAATTCTTCGTAATAATGTTTTCTATGCCCTCATTATCCTTGACCTTCAGAACGCTTATGAACCTAATGGAGTCCTCCCTCTCGCTTTCTGTAATTTCCATTATCGTTTCTTTTCTAGTTAAACTCTTCCGAGTTTGCCTGTCAACAACCTCCAACAAGAATTCGCTGTTTAATCAAGAAAAAAATATACACCTAAATAAATAGAGCCAAAAGGTGGAAGTGAATAAAAGTTTTATACGTAGAAAGTGCACTAAAAACAAAAATGCAGAGAGTGAAAAATAATCCTGAGGGCCAATAAAATAGGCTACGGTAAAGACAGAGGCAACATTAAACAGACTGCGAACCTGACTGAAAGAGAAGTCAACACTAAAGTCCACACTTATATCTGTCTGCGACAAGTCGAGTTGAGTGGGATGTAGCATTTATGAACTGTTTCATGCTCTAATAAGAAAGCCTGAGACTTATAAGAAAGAAGACATCTTATCCTCTCTGGGAGATCCTGCAAAACTTCAACCTGTGAATGAGCCAAAGGCCCATTTGAGGGACTCTATGGGAACATACTGTCATAGAATGGATGAACGGATTATTCACCAGATCCTGTAGCCGAAAGACTTTGGCAGAGGCCGATGAGAATCACAGCTACCCGACCGAATTCTTGTTGACTGACTGAAGCACATGAAAGATTCCTGGAGGCAGTGAGGGTGGTGCCAACACCTAATCAGCGATGATGTGGTGCAGGTAGGCGGTGGTGCAGGCAACGCATCAGTTGCCAACCGAAAGAACACCACCTTGATGAACTGAGTCTAATACACGGGAGTCGGGCGTCAGTAGCAGACATTCACAGTAGACACTCAAAATCTGTTTTGTAAGAATGAGCGATTCATATAAGAAAAGGAAAGTCTTGAAGCATCCTTGAGATGTGTACCAAATCCATCACATTAGGAGTAGTTTTAAGATAACCTAGATAATATAAGCAAGTTATCTGTTTGTCAATAAAAAGACCTACAAACCGTGTCTCTTTCACGAAGATATCCGATGGTCAGCCAGTTAAACCAAGATCAAGATGAACTTATAGGATGTAGCAAAAGGGCATAGCTTATCTTCGTTAGGAAGAAACTAAAATCACGAGTACCACCCTTTTTTGACATTCTGTTTAGGGGGAAGTTGTATCTTTTCTCTGCTACAGACAATGGAGATACAGTGATAGAAACTGGAAGATTGTCAATATAGAGTGCATCGTGCACACCATCAGGGAACACAACAACGGCATTATTGATAGACAGTACAGAAAGAGTGACACTAAAGGCGGCGTCACACCGGGCAAATTTCTTTCAACATATTGGCCATTTTCATTGGTGGTATCGCGAACCCAACAAGATTGGCGTCACACATGGACTATTGTGTTGACGCCTCGACGTTCCAACAACAACAAACCCCCAGCCAGCATCTCTTCAATCACTTCATCATATCGCAAGGATATTGAGGTACTGGAAGATTGTGCTGCTGCATTGCGTATAATGAAGCATGTGTTGCGACTGCAGAAGTACCAGAAGAGGCAGCTGGTGCGTCCATGGTCACTGACGAGGCTGTTTCTCTCCACTGGCTATTCTTTACCATAGTTTCCTTCAGTAACTCGTGGCGGTAATCGCATAGCATAAGATATTTCTTCACTAGTGTATTCACACTGCAGCAAAACTTACCACGGGACTACATCGCGTACATGTTTAGTGTAGAAGAGGGGGACAGTTGAGTGTCATTGAAGAGGAGGGGATAGCTGTCCGGAAGGTTGTGTCGAGTTGATAAACGAAGAAATTGAGTTTTTGAGGCAATGAACAATACTAAATTTGCTCTACCCCAATCAGAAATTTTAGAGAGATCAGAAGTCAGGCGTTCGGGGCCTTCCCTGCATGAACTATTTACTTCCTGAAGGGTTGGACGTCTATGAAAAAAACGTGGAAAAGTGCAGGGTGGTATCATCAGCGTAGAAGTGGATAGGACAAGAAGTTTGGTTTAGAAGATCATTGATGACTAATAGGAAAAGAGTGGGTGACAGGACAGAGCCCTGAGGAATAAACCTCTTAATAGATCTAGGAGACGAACAGCGACCATCCACCACCTCTGCAATGCAGAAAGGAAACTTAAGATGAAGTTACAGAGAGAAGTATAGAAGCTATAGGAAGGTAGTTTGGAAAACTAAGCTTCTAAGGCAAAAACAAAAGTTTCACCAAAATCTCCAAAAGAGGATGACCTAGACTAGGCCTAACCAAATCACCAGTAAAGCGGCCTTGACAGAACCTATACTGGCGATCAGATTAGAAGGCTGTGAAGTGATAGATGTTTAAGAATCTTCTTGTTAAGGATAGATTAAGAACTTTAGATTAGCGGTAAATTAAAGTAATAGGACTTTAGTGTTAACGGTCAGAACGGTCACCCTTTTAAGGAACAGGCTGAATGTAGGCAAACTTCTAGCAAGGAGGAAAGATAGATGTTGATAGACAGAGATGAAAGAGTTTGATTAGGTAAGGTGCAAGCACAGAGGCACAGTTTCTGAGAACGATAGGAGAGACCCCATCAGGTCCATAAATCTCCCGATGGTTTAAACCAGCGAAGGCAAGGAAAACATGGAAAACATCATTGCGAAGGATTTTAATGTGTGGCATGAAGTAGTCAGAGGATGGAAGAGAGTGAGAAACAAGCCCTAAATCATCCAAGGTAGAGTTTTTAGCAAAGTTTGAGAGAAGAGTTCAGCTTTATAAATAGATGAGATGGCAGTGGTGCCATGGGGTTGAAATGAAATAAAGGAGGGAAAGTTGAAGAAGCAAAGTTACCCACTGTGTTTTTGGCTAGGTGCCAGAAGTCACGAGGGGAGTTAGATCTTGAAAGATTTTGACACTATTAATGAAGGAGTTTTTGGCTAGTTGGAGAACAGATTTGGCATGATTCTGGGCAGAAATATAAAGTGCATGAGATTCAGGTGATGGAAGGCTCAAGTACCTTTTGTGGCCCACCTCTCTATCATGTACAGCACGAGAACAGGCTTTGTTAAACCAAGGTCTGGAAGGTTTAAGTTGAGAGAAGAAGTGAGGAATGTATGCCTCCATGCCAGACACTATCACCTCTGTTATGCACACAGCACAGAGAGACAGGTCTCTGACACGGAAGCAGTAGTCATTCCAAGGAAAGTCAGCATAATAGCTCCTTAGGTGCCCCCAACTACCAGAGGCAAAACGCCAGAGGCACCTTCGCTTTGCAGGATCCTGAGGAGGAATTGGAGCAATAGGATAAGATACAGATATATTGTGATCAGAGGACCCCAATGGAGAAGATAGGGTAACAGCATAAGCAGAAGGATTAAAGGTTAGGAAAAAGTCAAGAATGTTGGGTGTTCTCCGAGACGGTCAGGAATACGAATTAGATGTTGCACCAGTTGCTCTAGTTATAGAACTACCACGACGAAGACCTCTGGAATAACCACTAGATATTTGCATCCATCTCCTTGGGGCCCTTATCTGCACAAAACATTGTCTGATGATGAAAAGAACTGTGAGAAAGGTACATGTAAGGAGGGCAGAGTGGAGAGGTCACCTGATTCCAGAGCATAAATTACATTTCCCAATGTCTCATGTTTATGCTGTTCTGCTCCTAATTCTTGAAGGGAAAAATTTTGCACTGGGGACGTTTGGGATGTCACTATCCCTGTTATCTTTCCAAGAAAGTGGAAGTTACACTGTTCCCAAAAAGTTTTAAAGGGTCTGGATTTTTAAAGGCCTCGAATACCTACCCGACCTATCCGAAGTCGCCAGCCCTTACTCTTACCTTGGCACAGTACGCCAGAAATCACCATAATACCAGATCAATGTTCGAGTAGAAAACACAATTATTCTATATAATAACAGGATATGTTAATAATAATGTTAACTCACGAACAAATTGAGGTGGTACATATTAAAGGATATTAGGGAACAAATTTCTACCCTAAACCAACACATGATAATTCCCAGGCAACGGTATCACGGTATCACGTATTACAGGGTTCCCCAGGCAATGGTACCACGTCGGGATATTATTGAAGAAGATCCAGCAAAGAGGTCCTGTTTCGGCTCCTGTTAATCCATAACATTGATAAGCGAATCTAGGATTGGGCCTCGCCCCAGCTCGATGTCAGCGGAGGACTGCACCGCACTGACACAAGCTGTAGGAAACTTTTTTTTTTATGTTGGAGAGACAGTGGCCAAGGGCAATAAAAATCCAATAAAAAAAAAAAGCCCACTGAGATGCCAATATAAGGGCGTTGGCAACACCTTTCAATCATACACCAACCCAACCCCAAGGTAAACTCAATGTTTCATACCTACTGTTCCTCTCGTGGTGTTTACTACTAATGCAGATGTCACACGACCTTCACGAACTGTGGAAAGAGTTGACACCATCGCAAGGTGATGGAATTTACTGGGACTCGTGAAACATGTCAATACTGATTGGAGCATCAAGAACCGTAATGGGAATATGCATTGCTACGCGATCCGGAATTTCATGGTCACCCACAACAGTGGCTTTAACACATTTTCAATTTACATTTGGATTGGAGGTAGTAGAAAGTGTAGAAAGTACATAAACAGAGGGAAATATACGCAAGGTACTCTCGTTATGCTTCCTGTAACTACTTTTGTCTTTGTGCCAGAATGATTTGTCATTTCGAGTAGCTAAAGGCATAGGCTCATTCATCGCCTGAAGTGTCTTCCCCTGAATTATGACTGAAATGTTATCTGGAAGAGTACTAATGCGGTTTGATTTCATGTCCATTAGCCACAGTGGTCCGTCAGCACGAAGCTGAAAGTTGGAAGCAACATAGAAATCCATCCGTTTGATTGGAATTCCCTTTTTCATTTCTCTGGGTAAAGTAACCATCCCTAAAATCTTTAAGGCAGAGCCAATTACTCCCTGTAAGTTCAAGTCACTCTGGCATGAAGGCCACCGACCACCGCGAACATTCCGCTTAATAGTCTTAAGCGATTCCTCCAAGAGGACATTCATAGTAGCACCAGTCTCCTCTGGCAATGAAAGCCCACACGACCCTATCATAGTAGGCAAAGCCATGATGTTTGTTTGATCACAGGCAGCCACAATACTGTCGTGAGAGGCTAAACCATCAGTGTCTGTGTATGCAGGTTGTTCATCCACTTGCTCTAACTGGAATTTTGTAGAGGAGGGCGCACAACTTCCCCCCGATGGTCGGGGACCAGAAACACGCCGCACTTACATGTCTTCACGCATTTGCGAAATCTGTCGACAACGGGCAGATGAGTGATGCCTATGACCGTGGACAAGGTAAAAGTAGGGCAGTTAGGAATAAGAAGTACCGTCCCCATAGTTGGCTCTGAATGACCTATTAGTAGAAAGGGGGAGGAGGAGGAGGAGGAGGAGGAGAAAAAGGCTTTACTGAAGTGGGAGTAAAGTTGAGAGAGCTGGGTTTAAGGGTGTGGATGGGAATGAAGCTTTTAGGTCTTGCTGAGAGTGTTCCCTCTTGACTTGAGCGGGACGACTCTGCTACCGGCTGTTTCTGTCCCAGCCTTTTTTTGATCGTGCTTACCTTTTAAGCAGCTCTTCTCATTATGTCCAGCTTTGTTGCAATATGAACAGAATTTTGGCTGACCCCTTACTACTGCAGCGTAAGACTCTAGGGGCTCGTGGCAGCGACTGACGCCTTCCCATTTCCTCCCATCATCTTGTTTTCTGTCGCTGTAATCAGAGCCATCAGGACTGTAGAGAAGTGACTGGAAGGTATGTCCCATCTTTCCTTTGACAAGAAGGCCAGGAGAGGTGGTCAAATCTGGTCCATCCAGCAACGCAACCGTTTTCCATTTTTCCCGACATCCCAGATCTTGTTGCTCAGTGCTCGTTTTACCCAACAGCCACCATAAAAAGGCCAACGTGTTTGCCCTGTGTGACGCCGTCTTAAGAGTTCTCCACTGTGGGACATTATTTCTGGATGGACAAGATTGAAAAGCACTTCTCCACTATATATTATTAAAAATCTATTGGCTATAAAATGTTGAATAAAATTAAGTAGTCGACCACGAAGATCAGACTGTGTCGTATGTCTTCTTTAGATAGAAAAAAAGAGAGACTTGTTCATGGTTAGCAACAGTGTCCTCACAAAGAGAATATTCCAAAGGTAGATTCACATCCTTTGGAAACCATATCGAACACTTCGAGCACTGCATAATCCAGTGATTCCCAAATGTTTTCAGCTCGTTGCCCAATTTAACATGCCACATTAGAAGTGTTATCCCTTTCATAAAATGTGAGTGGGTAAATGGTAATATGCTGCACAGCACAGTACAAATAAACACTTTCTTACATCTACTTCGGCTGATGCTTACAAAGAAACTGACAATGTGAAACAGGGCAATGGTTTCCAACCTTTTCTAACTTCATGTACTCTTCCGGGAGCATTTGAGAAATTCATGTACTCTTCCGCCTAGGATGATTAATAAAAAAAATAAAATAAAAAAATACATGAATGTTTCACATTTTTCAATAGTTTTAAGACAGATAATATATATAAATAAAAGTATCCAGTCTATTCAAACACAGATAGTTGCTATTCAGTCTTAAATAATTGTTCTATAGTGTTAAAATGTTTAATGAAACGAAATGTCACGTCTTAAAGCTGAGGCGTTGGTTGCTTCTGAGTATAATATATTAATATGATACAAAAAAAAAAAAATAATACTTTAATCTAAATTTGAATTAAACTCTTAATTGTCTTCCTAAAACATCTTTTCTCACTGTACACTCTTATACACTAGCCACATCATGTACATGTTACATAACATACAATGTTTTCTTGATATCCAGAATTTTCACTTTTTTTTTTCTGTCATCCCTCCATTACTCACGAAAAACTTTTATATACATGGGGTAACTTACCCTCAGTTTGCTTCTGAGTATAATATATTACTATAATGCAAAAAAAAAAAAAAAAAAAAAATATATATATATATATATATATATATATATATATATATATATATATATATATATATATATATATATATATATATATATATATATATATATTTTTTTTTTTTTTTTTTTTTTGCATTATAGTAATATATTATACTCAGAAGGAAACTGAAGGTAAGTTATATATATATACGAGTTTTTCATTCCTTATCTAGAAGAGCGATATGAGTGGATCCAACCCAGACATGTGAAGCATACTCCATACATGGACGCATAAGGCCTTTGTACAGGGTTATCAGATGGGAGGAGGGGTGAGAAAAACTGGCGAAGGCATTTCAGAACACCTAACTTTATAGAAGCTGTTTTAGCTAGGGTTGAGATGTGAAGTTTCCAGATTAGATTATAAGAAAAGGACAGACCGAGGATGTTCAGTTTAGAAAAGGGGAACAGTTGAGTGTCATTGAAGAAGAGGGGATAGATGTCTGGAAGGTTGTGTCGAGATGATAGATGAAAGAATTGAATTTTTGAGGAATTGAACAATACTAAGTTTGCTCTGCCCCAATCAGACATTTTAGAGGAATCAAAAGTCAGGCTTTCTGTGGCTTCCATGTGTGAACTGTTTCCTTTCTGAACGGTTGGACATCTATGAAAAGACTTGGAAAAATGGAGGGTGTATCGTCGGCGTAGGAGTGGATAGGACAAGGTTTGGTTTAGAAGATCATTGATGAATAATTAGGAAGAGAGTGGGTGACAGGACAGAAACCTGAGGAACACCACTGTTAATAGATTTAGGAGAAGAACAGTGACCGTATACCACAGTAGCATTAGAACGGTGTAATGTACAGGGAGATAACGCAATGAAGAAAGTAAGAGTGATGAAAGTGAAAAGATAAATGAGAGAGAGAGAGAGAGAGAGAGAGAGAGAGAGAGAGAGAGAGAGAGAGAGAGAGAGAGAGAGAGAGAGAGAGAGAGAGAGAGAGAGAGAGAGAGAGAGAGAGCGGGTCCAGACGTCAGCTGTACGATGCTGAGTGGCCGCTTACTGAAATTAACCTACCATAAGAATTCCTTCACCCAGACACTCTCCTTTTCGATTAATTTACCTCATTTTCCGCTGATTAACCAGTTTGAGTCACACAACTCACAGCAGAAGGGTTGCCCTTGGCAATTAGGTAATCAGTGTTCATCTGGCTCCCTTTGTTTGCTCATGAGAACTTTTAGAAGTAAAGTGTTTTATTTCAGTAGAGATAGCGTGAAGAATGGGTGTTGGCGCGTGTCTATATGTGTATATGTCGCACCCCCGACCCCCACCCCCTTAACGGCAGCGCGGGAAGACGGAGCCCTTTTCCATGCAAGACTCTGTCCTCTTGTTGGAAGAAGCAGACATACTAAGACGTGCTCTAGTATTTACCGTAGACCTAGACAGGATACTAGGTAGTTGGGTCAACTACCTAGTATAAGTGAGTCATTATCGCCCATACGCCTCGGCCTATTTATATAGAATAGGAGTCTCCATAACAGCCTGCCATTAAGTGTAGTACTCGTAGTGAATTACACACTACACGCAGAAAAGCGACTCCTCCTCGGCTGTACAAGCGTACAAGTCGAGTTTTGTGCACAGTGAGCGGTGAATGACCTTCCTGTGTATTCGGGGGCACTCTTCCGTTTTGTAACTGTTACTTGTGTCTTTTGTCAGTGTCCCTGTTTGTTTTAAATGCTACTGCGGGCTGAGGAAGTTCAGCTGAAGAGGACCTAATTAATAAACCATGTAGTAAACTTTACTCCCTTCCCAGGTCCTGACAAGGTCTGTCGCCCAGGAGGCAGTAAATGATACTACTTGGCTAGAAGATATAACACTATGTTGGGCAGTGGGAGGACTGTCACGTTGAGTGGAAGCCCAACGTGGTATTATACCTCGATCATATCTGTGTTATTGTGTGTTAACTGTTTTTCCTAGACGTGGTTGTCGATTCTTCTGCAGTTGTGGGTGTTAAGTGCTGCTTGGAGCATCTCCCTTGTCTGTGGATCGGTAAAACAGTCTAGCGACCTCACATTAGTGTGGCTTGGAGTTAAAACTGTCAAGAAAAGGACACAGGAGTCACAAGGGACACAGTATACCTATTTTTGAGCCCTCCACTGAGTCCACGTAGGAGGTGGTTCAGTGAAGTTAGTCCAGGTGTGGCAGCTTAGTGGAGGGGCTTTAAACGGCGGTCGAAACAACGGTCAGAAAGGAGAGTTCAGATGAATTTACAGAGAGAAGGATAGAAGCCATAGGAGGGTAGTTTGGAATTCAAAGCTTTGTGACAGACTCTATCAAGACTTTTGATATGTCTAAGGCAACAGTAAAAGTTTCACCAGTATCTCTAAAAGAGGATGACCAATATTCAGTAAGGAATGCCAGAAGATTACCAGTAGACCATCCTTGATGGAACCCATACTGGCAATCACATAGAAGGTTGTGAAGTGATAAATGTTTAAGAATCTTCCTGTTGAGGATAGATTAAAAACTTTAGATAGGCAGGAAATTAAAGGAATAGGACGGTAGTTTGAGGGATTAGAATGGTTACCCTTTCTAGGAACAGGCTGAATGTAGGCAAACTTCCAGCAAGAAGGAAAGGTAGATGTTGATAGACAGAGTTGAAAGAGTTTCACTAGGCAAGGTGCAAGCACAGAGGCGCAGTTTCGGAGAACAATAGGAGGGACCCCATAAGGTTCATAAGCCTTCTGAGGGTTTAAGCCAGCGAGGGCATGAAAAAAACAAATCATTGCAAAGAATCTTAATAGGTAACATGAAATCGTCACAAGGTGGAGGAGAAGGAGGAACAAGCACTGAATCGTCCAAGGTAGAGTTTTTAGCAAAGGTATGAGCGAGAAGTTCAGCTTTAGAGATGGATGTGATAGCAGTGGTGCCATCTGATTAAAATAAAGAAGGGAAAGAAGAAGAAAAGTTATTGTATATATTTTTGGCTAGATGCCAAAAGTCACAAGGGGAGAAAGATCTTGAAAGATTTTGACACTTTCTATTAATGAAGGAGTTTTTAGCTAGTTGGAGAACAGACTTGGCATGGTTGCGGGCAGAAATATAAAGTGCATGAACTTCAGGTGAAGGAAGGGTCAAGTACCTTTTATGGGTCACCTCTATCATGTATAGCACGAGAACAGGCTGTGTTAAACTAAGGTTTGGAAGGTTTAGGTCTAGAAAAAAGAGTGAGGAATGTATGCCTCCATGCCAGACACTATCACCTCTGTTATACGCTCTGGTCACTGACACGGAATCAATAGTCATTCCAAGGAAAATCAGCAAAATACACCAGGTCCCCCCAACTAGCAGAGGCAAAACGCCAGAGGCATCTCCACTTAGGGAGATCCTGAGGAGGGATTGGAGCGGTAAGGCAAGATACAGATATGATATTGTGATTGGAGGAGATCTACGGAGAAGAGAAAGTAACAGCATAAGCTAAAGGATAAGAGGTTAGGAAAAGGTCAAGAATGTTGGGCGTCTCTCTCTAAGATCGTCAGGAATACGAGGAGGGTGTTGCACCAATTGTTCAAGGTCGTGGAGGATAACAGAGTTGAAGGCTAGTTCACTAGAGAGGTCAATGAAGGGAAAGGAAAGCCAAAGGTGGTGGTCTCCACAAAAGGGAAGGGAATCAGAATGTGGTCCACTTTGGAAGTTAAGTAGTCAAAGAATTTTTTTATAGTCAGAGGAGTTAGGTGAGAGGTGTAAAGCACAGATAAATTTTGTTTGAAAGTGATTTTGTAGTCGTAGCCAGATGGTAGAAAGCTCGGAAGATTCAAGAGCGTGGACACGAGAGCAATTTAAGTCATTGCGCACATAAACGCAACATCCAGCTTTTGACTGAAAATGAGGATAGAGAAACTAGGGGGAACAGAAAAGTGGTTACAGTCATTTAACTCAGACACCTGAGTTTCAGTGAGGAAAAGAAGATGAGGTTTAGTAGAGGAGAAGTGGTGTTCTAAAGATTGAAAGTTAGATCTTAGATCGCGTATGTTGCAGATGTTAATGAGTAAAAAGTTGAGGGGGTATCAAGACACTTAGGGTCGATACCAGAAGAGCAGTGCGACCTGGGGACATTTATGGTCCCCTCTACAGATGGTGACTCCGAGGCTTAGATCGCGTATGTTGCAGAGGTTAATGAGTAAAAAGTTGAGGGGGTATCAAGACACTTAGGGTCGATACCAGAAGAGCAGTGCGACCTGGGGACATTTATGGTCCCCTCTACAGATGGTGACTCCGAGGCTTGTGGAGGAGTCACAATGATAATTTTGAAGTTTTTGAAGGATATGTGTTTGTAGTTTTGTGTGAAGGAAGAGAGTTGTCTTTAGAGGGCAGGCTGTGACTGCTCCCCTGTGTTGTGAGACATAAAGGGAAACGGTCAATGAGGTCGCACAAAACTACATACACCTAATTACGCACACACACACACTCACAATTCAAAATTAAGATAGCAGTTCCAACACCGACCTCGTAGTTCCCATCTGGAGAGGGGACCACAAATGTCCCCAGGTCAGACTGCTCTGGTATCAACCCTAAGTGTCTTGACAACCCCCTGAACTTTTCTTCATTAACTTCTGCAACACTAGTGGTCTTAGATCTAGTTTTCAATCCGTAGAACACCACCTCTCCTCTACAAAACCTCATTTTTTTTTTTTTTTGAAACAAAGGTGTCTGAGGCAACTGGCAGTAACCCCTTTTTTGTTTCCTCTTACTTTCTCTATCCTCATTTTCAATTCAAGGCTGATGTTGTGTCTATGTCCCCAATGACTTAACCACGTCCCTACGCTTTTGAATCTTCCGAGTTTTCCACCTACAACTAAAGAGTCACTCTCAAACTATATTTATCTGTACTATATACCTCTCATCTAACTCCTTTGACTATAAGAAATTCTTTGTCTACTTAACTTCTGAAGTGGACTGACTCTTCCCTTTTGCTGAGGTTTCCATTCTTGGAGACTTCAATGCTCACCAACAGCTTTGGTTTTCTTCTCCCTTCACTGACCATCCTGGTGAACTAGCCTTTAACTTTGCTGTCCTCCTCGACCTAGAGTAACTGGTGTAACACCCTATTCCTGAACGCTTTGGACATACCACCAAAATTATCGATCTTTTCCTAACCTTTAATTTTTCTGCTTATGCTGTTTCTGTATCTTTTCCATTGGGTTCCTCCGATCACAATTTCATATCTGTATCTTGTCCTATCGTTTCAGTTCCTCCTCTGGAACCTCCAAAGCGGAGGTGCCTCTAGCGTTTTGCCTCTGCTAATTAGGGGTATCTGAGGAGGTATAATGCTGATTTTTTTTGGAATGACTACTGCTGTCAGAGATCCGTCTCTGTGTGCTGAACATATAGCAAGGATGGTAGTGTCTGACATGGAGGCATACAATCCTCATTCTTTCTCTCGACCTAACCCTTCCAAACCTTGATTTAACGTAACCTGTTCTCGTGCTATACATGATAGAGAGGTAGCCCACAAAAAAAGCCTTCCTAATAGCCTTGAGCCTTCCTAATACGCTTTATATTTCTGCCCGGAATCATCTGTTCTCCGACTTACCAAGAACTCCTTCATTAGTAGAAGGTGTCAAAATCTTTCAAGATCTAACTGCTGTCGTAACTTCTGGCACCTAGCCAAAAACATCTCCAATAACTGTGCTTTTTCATCTTTTCCTCCTCTATTTCATCCTGATGGCACCACTGCCATCTCATTCATTTCTAAAGCAGAACTCTTTGCTCAAACCTTTGCTAAAAACACCATCTTGGTTGACTCAGGGCTTATTCTTCTCTCTCCTCCACCCTCTGACTACTTCATGCTAGACATTAAGATTCTTCGCAGTGATATTTTCTATGCCCTCGCTGACCTAAACCTTCGGAAAACTTATGGACCTGATGTGGTCCCTCCTATTGTTCTCTGAAACTGCGCCTCTGTGCTTGCACCTTGCTTAGTCAAACTCTTTCAACTCTGTCTGTCAACATCTACCTTTCATTTTTTGCTGGATGTTTGCCTACATTCAGCCTGTTCCTAAAAAGGATAACCGTTCTAATACCTGAAACTACCATTCTATTGCTATAATTTCCTACCTATCTAAAGTTTTTAATCCATCCTCAACAGGAAGATTCTTAAACATTTATCACTTCACAGCCTTCTATCTGATCGCTAGCATGGGTTCCGTCAAGGCCGCTTTACTGGTGATCTGGCCTTCCTTACTGAGTCTTGGTCATCCTCTTTTAAAGATTTTGGTGAAACTTTTGTTGTTGCCTTAGGTATATCAAAAGCTTTTGACTGAGTCTGGCACAAAGCTTTGATTTCCAAACTACCTTCCTATGGCTTTCTTCCTTCTCCCTATAACTTCATCTCAAGATTCGTTTCTGGCCGTTTTATTGCTGCTGTGGAAGACGGTAACTCTTCTCCTAAATCTAGTAACATTGGTGTTCCTCAGGGTTCCGTCCTGTGTCCCACTCTCTTTCTAATTATTCATCTTCTAAACCAAACTTCTTGTCCTATCCACTCCTACGCCGATGATACCACCCTGCACTTTTCTACGTCTTTTCATAGACGTCCAACCCTTCAGGAAGTAAACAGTTCACGCATGGAAGCCAGAGAACACCTGACTTCCGATCCCTCTAAAATTTCTGATTGGGGCAGAGCAAAATTAGTATTGTTCAATTCCTGAAAAACTCAATTCTTCCATCAGTCAACTAGACACAACCTTCCAGACAACTTTCCCCTCTTCTTCAATGACACTCAACTATCCCCCTGTTCTAAACTGAACATCCTCGGTCACTCCTTTACTGGAAACTTCACATCTCATCTGTAGCTAAAATAGCTTCTATAATATATATGTGATTAGGCATTATGATTCAAGCGTACGATACAAACTAATACAAAATGACTTGGAATATTTGTTCCACTCATTACAATGAGTGTGAGCTTTCCCCATTTCGCGTTAAACTAAATCACACATAAGAAAATATTCTGCATTATAAATGTAATGCGTTATGTTTATGAGTTCAGATCTCATGAAACAAAGAAAATAATAATCTGTGTTCGCTCAGACTCGTTCTACAACTTTATGACGAGGACATCATTTACTTGGTGATGAACAACACCAGCAGGAAGCATTAGACAAAAAATTATTGATATTTGAAAGTAATCACTGAACAAAAGCGTTCGCACAAAATAAATCGCTATTTTCCGCATATTTCTTATACTATTCGATTATATTCTCTCTCTCTCTCTCTCTCTCTCTCTCTCTCTCTCTCTCTCTCTCTCTCTCTCTCTCTCTCTCTCTCTCTCTCTCTCTCTCTCTCTCTCTCTCTCTGTGTGTGTGTGTGTGTGTGTGTGTGTGTGTGTGTGTGTGTGTGTGTGTGTGTGTGTGTGTGTGTGTGTGTGTGTGTGTGTGTGTGTGTGTGTGTGTGTGTGTGTGCGTGCGCGCGTGCGTGCGTGCGGATGTACTCGATTCCACTTTATTTCATGAAGATGAAAGCCTTCACACACACACACACACACACACACACACACACACACACACACACACACACACACACACACACACACACACAAACACACACACACACACACACACACACACACACACACACACACACACACACACACACACACACAAACACACACACACACACACACACACACACACACACACACACACACACACACACACACACACACACACACACACACACACACACACTTGAGAAACATGAGTTCAGGAAGTACAGCACATCTCAGGTTTGCGAGGAACCCCTGCGTTATTATCTTTGCACTTGTCTTCCCGATCTAATTTGCATCTCCGACGGCGGACCCAAACTCACTGCAATTTGGTTCAGTCTTCAGGAGGAGGAGAAGAAGGAGGAGGAAGAGAAGAAGGAGGAGGAGGAGGAGGAGGAGGAAGAGGAAGAAGAGGAGGAGGAGGAAGAGGAGGAGGAGGAGGAGGAGGAGGAAGAGGAAGGAGAGAAGGAGGAGGAGGAGGAGGAGGAGGAGGAGGAGGAGGAGGAGGAGGAGGAGAAGGAGGAGCAGGAGGAGGAGGAGGAGGAGGAGGAGGAGGAGGAGGAGGAGGAGGAGGAGGACTTTGCCATACCTCTTGTACAGTAGATACATAAACAAATATCATATCATTTAAAATTATTCCGCAAAACTCAGTAGTCTTACGAAAGTTGTAAGACAAATTTAGAAATGTTGAATGAAGAAAATTAAGGATAACGTAGCGCCATCTCTACAGAGTAAAGGAAGGAATATGGTGGGTCTTTCATTGTGGCGACTATCAACAAGATTTAATGGAAACGGATTAGGTATATCAAACATCAAACTGACAAAAGTATAATTCAGTGATTGAAATAAAAGCAAATACTCCTAATACTGAAAAAAAGACTGAGAGAAGACAAGAGAAGGCCACGGTATGTTGTGGAATAAAGCAGGTGGTGGCTTTGGTAAGAGACTCCTGCTCACCTGCCACAGGAAAAGTGCAGAAGTGAAATGGACTGTGATCCTAAAACACAACAGGAGAAGGGACAACCTTCCTCCTTTCCTGTGCAACTAAATCCATTGATTGATTAATTTTGTTTTTCATTATTAAATTTATTGATAATGCAGTAATGTCTTTTCCTCCCTCATAACCCGTCCAAAAACAATAATGATTATTATAATATTCTGGAAAATATAGGGAACCATAATTCAACTAATGTATATTCCAACTTTGATAAAAGCTATAATATTATAGGGAAAAATGCACTAAAATCGAAAACATGATGAATTCCTGGAAAGAGAACAAGATAGCATCTTGTACAATGTAGATGTGTTTACTATAATTCATTATATTCACATGTCTTTCAGCGATCACTCGGTGAAAGCTATACGTGATGTTGCACAACATTGTAATTTCTAGACGAGACACATTCCTTATTTACTTGCCTCATTCCAGCCTTGAAGAGTCTTGGTTGTGGAGGCCACATTATCAAGTATCAAGCAGACATCTACAGAATAAATTATAGCCAAAGTTAAGAATTCTTCTGAGATGAGGGAACCAAGAATTCTTTTGAGATGAAGGTGTCTAACTAACTTCTGAAATGCTCCATTGTAAAATGATTATCCAACTTCACCACCAACAAAAAAGTCCTTCATTGTGAAACATGATATAAATTATTCGAAACATCTTCGAAAGAGAAAATATTAAAAAAGGTGCCACAAGAACCAAGAAGGAAAACGATGCATCAGCAGCCTCAGAAGCAGCCTCAGAAGTCCCACTGTTCTTCCTTGAACCTAAGAGTCAAGGGTGGGCTTATCGTGTCCTTGTCGCTGCTCTGACGCATTCTGTTTGTTCCATCAAGCGCGCAATGAGTGATGGATGATTAAAGGCGCGCAGCACCGCAGAGTCACAGCTGGTGCGATTATCGGAGAAAGCGCGCGTGTGAAGTTTTAGGTGATTCTTGCCGACTGGAATATATAAACAGAAGACATATTTTGACTGACACGAAGAGAAAGACAGGAGGAACAAGAGAGCTAAAAAAAAAAAAAAAGTAGAGGGAGAAAAGATATAATTATCTTTACATTTTGATCAGCCAATTTCATACAATTATGCCTTATGTCGTCCTCAAAATCTTTTACTGATTCACTGAAAGAACCTATTTTAATTTGTTTTGTTTTTTCTTCTCATTAAGTGCCTGTCTGCCTTATCTTAGTTTTCTGTCTTGAGCAATATTCTGTCAAATGAATTGTCGATCCAGTGTTAGTTAAACGCATAATATGACTGACCCAAAGTATTCGTACATCTTTCTGTCTTCTTAATGGTGACCGGCATGCTTCATAGCGTAATTTGTTCCCTTACCTATGATGCTCTTATTGTGTATTTCTATTAGGCCTAAGGGTTTATCTACTGAACGGTCCTAATTTAGGTTTCAGAACTACCACAAGATTCCAAGCCTCAGACTCTGCAAGTTGATATGCAAGACCACAGGACGTCTACGGGCAGCAGACAGTAGACAGGTCTTTAACCTGCACAGGAATCATGAAGGCTGATGCTCTTCATGTTGTTGCTCATACTTCTCATATTTACAATGATTAGAAATTATAACAACTAAACCAAGCCGACGATTATGATGATAATGAAGATGTTGATGATGGCAGCTGCTTGCTGTATTTTAGTAAGCGAAAACTGAGGAAGACTCCAAGCCAGGAAAGGGGGATCCAGCACTGTAATAGCAGTTAAAAGTGTGTCTAGTATCGCTCCATGCATATGAAGTTGTGTGCGCGTCTCGGGTATCAAGTAATCCCCGCATGGTGACTAATGAGCTAAGCTTCGACTTCTCTATTCCTTCATGCTCTCTCTCTCTCTCTCTCTCTCTCTCTCTCTCTCTCTCTCTCTCTCTCTCTCTCTCTCTCTCTCTCTCTTATTTTAACAAATTTACATAAGGCTTAAAACAAGACGTTTTTTTTTTTTATGCTGCTATTTAAAAAGTCTATACTTGAATATAGATAAGAAGATATATACAATAAAGTAAACTTATCCTACTATATACATACATCATTATCACAGCACTAGTATGGGAGTTTGTGTTTTCCGCCATCTGTGGACAGCCACTTTTACTTGCTGGAGTGTCATTGTCTGTGTATCACTCGCAACTGTTGTAAACATGTTCCACAGTCTGGAGGTTCTGGCTATATAAGAGCGCTCGCTGGTGCTGCCTCGAGTTTGATCGAGGCACCTGCACCAGCATGTCACTGGAGGTGGTGGTCCTGGACTCCCTCTGGACAGCTCGTGGTGGGAGCCTTAGCGAGCTGAGATGAGGGACCTCCTGAACCCGGGCCTTGTGCTGGACCACCATCGCCGACACGTCCCGCCGATGCCCCAGCGACGTGACTTCGGTCTGCTCCTTCTGCTGCTGCTGCTGTTCGTTCATCCCCACCAGCTGCAGGGCACGCCGTTGCACAGCATCCAGTCTCTGCAAGTGGGTGGGAGCACTCGACATTTAGGACTAGGTATTGTACTCCATACAAGGCCGTATCTGAGCCTTGTACAGTATAAGGATGCCCCAGGAGTCGAGGTTTCCCCCCATCCGATGCAGTGCAGAGACCCGCAGGGAGGCCTCGTGGGCAACAGCAGCAACATGGCGGTCAAAGCGCGGGCCACAGTCCACTGTCACTCCCAGCACCTTGATGTGTTCCTGGAGGGGAAGTGTCTGGCCTCCAAAACTCAGACGGCCTGAGACTGCCGGGGAGGCAGCTGGGGACCGTGAGATGACCATGGCCTGCGTCTTCTCTGGAGCGAAGCCAACTTGCCACGTCTCTCCCCTCTCCTTCACCAGTCTGAGCTGCCTGTTTAGCTCTCTGACGGCTCGCTGACTGTCGGAGCGGCAGTAGAAGCGGGAGAGACTGCAGTCGTCGGCGTATGCAAGCAGAGTCAGTATTTGTCGCAGGAGGTCATCGATGTATATGTTCCACAGGATCGGGCCCAACACTGGACCCTGCGGAACTGAGGCAGCAATGTCCAGGGCCACCACAAGAGTATCCAGGCCTTCGTCCAGGGCATCCTGCCAGCCTTGGGAGAGGAGGGTGAGGAAGTCCGCTGTTGAGCCGCCAGGCAGGAAGCCGAACTCCCTGTCTGAGAGGAGGCGGTTCTCACTCAGGTGATGACAGATGACACTTGTCACTACCTGCTTCAGCAACTTGCCCACCACGGAGAGCAGCGACATGGATCTGTAGTTGCTGGGCTCAGACTTTGAGTTCTTCTTGTGGGCTGGTACCACTCGCGCCTCCTTCCATATAGAGGGCCACCTGTCTTCAGGTAGGACCTGAAGACGCTGGTAAGAGGACCTGACAGCTCACTGGCGCAACGTTTGAGGAGCCGCGGGCTGACGGTCGGGCCGGTGGTTTTGTTCTTCTCCATTTCCCTCATTATCCGATCCATCTGTCCACGTGTCACTTGAACATCTTTGACGGTGTGATCTGTTTCCTGAGGGAGGTGAGGTGGACATCTACTCGCATAAGTGACTGACATCTCTGTGAAAAACTCAGCGAGTAGAGAAGCCTTGTCCTCACTATTGGTGGCTGTTGTCCCATCCAGCTGGGTTAGTGGAGGAACAGCGTCGCGGTGGCCTGTTCCTTGCTGCTCCTTGACGAGCCTCCACCAGGTCCTGTGACCAACCCCTGAGCCACAGTGCTTTTGCCTCAGGTCCTCTCGCTGCTGCCGTCTCGCCCACCTGCAGGTAGCTGCCACTCGTCTACACGCCACACGATGTTAGGCTCAGTTGTACAGTGTCAGACGACGTTTGTACCTCACCCAGGCTAAGTGTTTAGCCTCAGCGGCCGCTCGGCATCAGTAACCGAACCAAGCAGGGTCACCAGGCCTAGCGAGGTACCTCTCTCTCTCTCTCTCTCTCTCTCTCTCTCTCTCTCTCTCTCTCTCTCTCTCTCTCTCTCTCTCTCTCTCTCTCTCTCTCTCTCTCTCTCTCTCTCTCCCTCCCTTAAAGAATTAGTTTCGTACCTACAGGAGTGTAAAACATCGCACATTTCATAATATTTTTTTTGCAACACTAATAAGTCATTACATTTAAAAAAAAAAAAAAAAAAATTGAATACAGGGGAAACGTTTGAACACACCACTGGGTTCCACAAGATTTAGGGCACGTATCGACACCTCCAAAATGAGCTTGTCCACTAGTTAAGCGAGAAGCAGTATGTTTCCCGTTAGTTAATTGGCTTTTGTAATTAAAGTTACAATAGACATATTGGCTAACAGGGAATTACGTGTTTGTGCACGTCTTCCTTTTAATTAATCAACACATATATTTAGAAGGAAACCATACCTGAAACTTGACGGAAACATGAAGAACGGCTCTTTGCAAACACAAAAGAAATTTTGCATTTCTTCATTCTCCAACATTTTTTTTTTGTTTTTGCTTCCCTCACGAAGACTGCGAGGGCGAATATGGCTGCCTACTTCTATTCCTAGTGACGATGAGAGTGGCAGAAAGAAAATTACGTTCATTACTGTTGAGTTAAATGTGTGTGTAGTAAGTGGATGGTTGAGAGAGAGAGAGAGAGAGAGAGAGAGAGAGAGAGAGAGAGAGAGAGAGAGAGAGAGAGAGAGAGAGAGAGAGAGAGAACATAAATGGGCACCCCGGCAACTCCAAGCACCATCAGACTGACTGACTCAAGTAGGTTGAATTAAAGTGAAAATTAAGTTAGGTTAGGTCAGGTTTGGATATGTTAGGTTAGGACGGAGCATGTTAGAATATCTTAGGTTACGAGAGGATAGGTTAGCAAAGGTTACGTTAAGTTAGGTTAAGTTAGCAGCTGAAGAAGAATGAGCATTAGCAGAAGAAGAAGAAAAAGAAAAGGAAGAAGAAGAAGAAGAAGAAAGAAGAAGCAGAAGAAGAAGAAGGAGGAGCATTAACAAAATAAAAAAAGAGCATCAGGAAAAGAAAAAGAGGCATCAGAGAAAGAAGAACAAGAAGTAGATCACAGGAAAAAGCCGCAGTATAGGAAGAAAAGAGAGCAGCACCAGCCTTTTTTTTTTTTTTCATGAAGGAGGGGCACCAGCCAAGGGCAACAAAAATTGTAACTAAAAAAAAAAAAGGCCCACTGAGGTACCGGTCCCCGTACAGGGTCGAAAGAGTTAGTCAAAAATACATTATAAGTGTCTTGAAACCTCCCTCTTGAAAGAGTTCAAGTTACAGGAACATGGAAATACAGAAGCAGGCAGGGAGTTCCAGAGTTTACCAGAGAAAGTGATGAATGACTGAGAATACTGATTAACTCTTGCATTAGAGAGGTGGACAGAAAAGGGGTGAAAGAATGAAGAAAGTATTGTACAGCAATGCTGCGGGAGGAGGGGAGGCATGTAGTTTGCAAGATCAGAAAAGCAGTTGGCATGAAAATAACGATACAAGTGTAATAGGCACTACTTTGCATGAAGAAAAGAATAGATATAAGAGTAGAATTAGAAGGAAATTAGAGACGCGTTAGAGAATCTAACGCTAGTATTAGAAGAATTGTGCAAGAGGTGAACAGGACGTTGAATTGATAACAGCCAAGCTTAACTATAAACAGCCGGTTTGTTTTATGCCCATTCAGCTTGTTAAAGGCTTACCTCCCATTGGGTGGAGATTAAAACGTCATTCATTTTGCTTGATATTATTGGCTATGGAAATCTATGACGTATGCCTCGACACCTCTCGGACAATCCTCAAGTCACTTTTAGCAGGATTAGCAGCCAATCACCAAGATAGTACAGACGCACAACCCGTGTCGCTCTGACTTGAGTTACTCAAAGACTTAGACTCTGATCAAGACGCAAGAGTCTTAATAACTTTGCTTATAATCTTAGTCGTGTGATTGAGTAGTAAAGAAGTGCACTGTTGTTGAGCTGTAAAGACAATTTATATTTTCTAAATAAACTGCAACACGCCAGACTAACTTTGATAACCCACTTGCACAAGGATGTTGTGAGTGATGATTATCGAGAAAGAAAATCGTCGTCTCCGATACCAAGCTACGCCCACCGACACATAGTCGCCACAGAGGCTAGAGACAGTGTACACACAAACACAGCCAACACAGTGGTGGCAGCGGTGGGATTCTGAAGCCTAAACAACCTCCGAAGAGTAAGAAGAGTTTACAAACATTAGAAACAAACAGCAGCAACGGAAACAACAGCAATAACGCTTCCCCAGCCAACACAGTGAGTCAAGGTCAACCCCGCAAGTGTGCACAAGTCCCACACCGCGCCGCACCTCATCACACTCCCGAGCCACTACTCACACGATCAAACTCAAGAGTAACTCTCAATTAATACCACCAAACAACGAGACCAATATCTAAATACTAAGAAGAGACTTAGAAGAGGAAACCGCAGCCAGAGACGAGAGCAGGATCAGCGCCGCCCCAGCAGCCGCCGCACACAGCCATCAGCCACAGCACGCCGCCACCAGCAGCCGCTGCACACAGCCATCAGCCAAAGCACGCCGCCACTAGCAGCCGCCGCTCAAGAGGACATCGCTACTCACTTGTCTATACTTTGGTAACAGTATTCAACCTGTCATTCATTAATGTAATTATATTCATGTAATATTTTATCTAATACCCAGTGCACCAACAGTTTATGTATGCCTGAGGAGTGACTGAGCACGAAGAAACATTGAGTATAACTGCCTTATTGTAGAGCGTCTCCCAACATTATCACACGCACTAATCATCATAGGACAAGGTATGTAAATTGTACACATGTATGCCACTACCTAGTCAAGTTTCAAGTCGAACTAGTCCTATCTTTACTCGCAGTTTACGAGCTTTACGTGAAAGTAGAAACTCCACCATGACAAACGCTAACGTAGTAAAACATTCAATCATCACCACTATTGCTGATATCCCCAAATTCAGTGGAGAACCTGATACTATTGATTTAAATCAGTATGTCAAAAGAATAGAAACTTTGATCAAAAACAAAGGTATTGTTGAGGATAACTTAAAAATAGAATGTTTCAAAGAACACATTGACGCTGTTAAGGGCACAGCTCGTCACGTCATAGTATATTCACATTTAGACAACATCAAAACATTTGATGAGTACATCAAAGCTTTTAAAAAGCACTTCACAACAAAAAGCGATAGAGATCCAATACGCGCCAATACGTTTTCTGAAAACAGCTCCAGAACAAAATGAGACACAAACAGCATTCATTTCAAGGTTGGATACACAAGCAAGAGACATCGAAGCAATCTTTGAAAACTCAGATTGGTCTGTGAAAAATTAACCCAAACAAATTTGCTTGAAAAACATGGCTCTCGTTATGATGCTAGCACAAATTGTCAAATCAAACAAAGGTATAGTACAGGAAAGACTCTATAAAGACATCAAACCAAACATACAGTTAGGTGAGGTAGATTGCCTACTCAAAGGCTATGCAGAAATAGATCCTACTTGCAGTACATATGTGTTAGCTGCTAGCTCAGACTCACGCACACCAACCACACAAAGGCAAGGACGATCACAATCTAGAACCAAAATGTCAACACCCTATAATGGTAGGAGTCCCTCTAGACAAAGACAAAGACAATTGAATGTTAGAATTGCCACAAATTTGGACACTCTGCAAGGGACTGCTACGCTAATATCACCTGTTCCAACTGTCAGTATAAAGGTCACAAAGAATCAGTATGTAGAAATCCTCCTTGGTGTACTTATCATCACAGAATTGGGCACAGGACAGCAGACTGTCGTGCTAGAAGTCAGGATTTTCGCAATGGCCAAAAAGAGAAAAACAGTACAACTTAGTCACTTCATCAGTAGCCAACAGAAGGTCAACTCGCCACACTTCATATCAAAACCAGGAAATAAAAGAATCCAAAGCACAGCCATGGTACTCCAACTTAGATAAAAGCCAGGAAGTAAAGGAAGTTATCTATATAAATGACAACTCCGGAGGTCCGCTCATAGCCGGACGAGTGTTTGATGAATCCAATCACATGTTTCTAGACACAGGAGCACGTATAAACTTAATCAGTCTAGATTTTCTAAGAAAAGCGAAACCTGGTTTGGTCATTATTGAGCCAACCACATTCAACATTCATGGAGTTACCGGAAACAAACTCACACCTTTAGGAGAAACACAGATAACTGTAACTTTTGGGAACTATTACATATTTGAATTAACAGCTGTTGTGGTAGAACAGCAAGCGTTCCCAGGAAACTTACTCATTGGATATGACACAATGCGAGATGAAGACATAACTATCTTCCCTGCGAAGGAAGGAGTTAAAATACCTTACAAGTTTCTTCCATTCGTTAACACCCGCAGCCAAGATGTCGTGGCACCAGTTAGTCAACATCCTAAGACAGAAGTAAACACAGTTCCCTCAGATAATAACGTGGCAGAGCGGTACTTAAACAATTCATCACCAGTACTTGACGAGAATTGCATTCCTACGGAACGTCATGAAAAGACAAATTCCCCACTGATAACCCAAAAGAACAAACAACATGCACCAACCGAAGCCTTGAAAATTGTTTCAGGTTCTGTAACAGAGTGCACGCTGTTGCAGGCTCAGTCTATTTGCAAGGTAAAGGTTAGTCTAAAAGGAATAAGTGACCATGTGACAGCGATTGCCTTAAGCGAGTCGTCACGTATTCGTGGAATAAATTTAGAAAGTGGTCTTTACCATACAAACAGGGGTAAATCTGAAGTATTTGTCATCAACACGCTTCACACAGACGTAAATATTAAGAAAGGAACAGAGTTAGGACGTTTCCAAGTCAGTAAAGCTATAGAAATAATCAATAATCAAGACCTTAGCTCTGATAAAGATGAACAAATAGCACAAGTGTTTTCGCTACAAGAATCCTCACAGAGTGAGAAAGAGATAAAGAAACACCTCGCTCCCACTAGTCGTCCAGATCTTGAGAAAGAACTAGTACACTTACTACACCTGCATAAAGCAGCAGTTGCTTTGCCAGGAGAAGCCTTGGGTAAAACAACTCTATTGCAACACAAAATCAAACTCCAGCCAGGAACACAGCCTATTTACGTTCCCGCATATAGACTACCGCATTCTAAACTTGCCACTGTTGATAAATTGATTGAAGATATGTTGTCACAAGATGTCATAGAACCTAGTGACAGTGAGTGGAATTTTCCACTAATACTTGTGCCCTAACCGGACGGTACCATGAGACCAGTGATTGATTACAGGGAACTCAACAAGAAAACAATTCCAGACAGACTTCCGCTTCCAGTCATTTCTGATGTTCTTCGAAGTCTAGGCACTTCAAATAAGTTATTTAGCACAATTGACATAAAATCTGCATTTTGGCAAATAGAGCTCGATGAAGCTTCACGTCCATTGACAGCATTTTCTACACCAACAGGACATTATCAATTTCGTAGAATGCCATTCGGATTATCGAACAGCCCACTTACTTACATGAGATTAATGAACAATGTCCTACAAGGTTTGATTGGGAAGACTGCTAGTGTTTTCCTTGATGACATTTTAATAGTTTCACAAACAGAAGAAGAACACTTCCACAAACTAAACCAAGTCTTCACCAGACTCGTATCAGCAGGATTAAAGATCAAGTTGGAAAAATGTCGCTTTCTACAAGAGAAAGTAACTTACTTAGGTCATCAAATAGACAGTCAAGGTCTGAGGACAGTACAATCAAAGGTAGACGTCGTAAAACAATTTCCTCAACCAACCTCAGTTGAAAAAGTAAGAAGTTTCTTAGGACTAACAGGATATTATAGAAAATTTATCAAGAATTACGCTGACATAGCACAACCATTGAGTTCTCTCCTGAAAAAGAATACTACATTCTCTTGGGGTCCTTCCCAAACCAAAGCATTTGAAACACTGAAAAACAAGCTCACAAGTTCGCCAGTATTGATTTTCCCAGATTACACAAAAGAATTCATCTTGTGTACAGATGCCTCTGACATTGGGTTAGGAGGAATACTAATGCAGGAAAGAAATGGTAATCCACACCCAATTGCATATGCTTCCAGACTTTGCACAGCTGCAGAAAAGAATTATAGCATCACAGAACGCGAGACTTTAGCAGTGATATATTGTCTAGAACACTTCAGAGATATCATATTGGGTTACAAGATTAGAGTGTGGACAGACCACACCGCAATTCAGAATCTGTTTAAAAACAAGAATTTAAGAGGACGCTTAGCACGTTGGTTTGTGACACTGCAGAATTATGAAATAAACTTTGAATACATACCAGGAAAGAAAAATACAGCAGCCGATGCTCTATCACGAAACATAGTCTCACACGGAGAAGTAAATAGTGTAGTATGCAGTATCCAAGAACTAACCACATTAGACAATGAACTTGTATACTCAGAACAAAGAAAAGATGACACTTTGAAGCAAATAATAGAGCACCTTGAAGGTAATACAGACAGAGAAGCACAGACACTACCAAAAGAAATATAAACTATCGGAATTCCAATTACATAATGGATTGCTATACCGCAATACCGAAATAAAATGCAAAGGAGTATCACGTGGAAAAGTGAAACAGTTAGTTATACCCAAAGAGTTGGTACCAAATGTCTTGCACTTCATTCATGATTGTGCAACTAGTTCTCACCCAGGAAAAGAAAAGGCTTATAGACAAGCACAACTTAAATACTATTGGACAGACATGAGAAAACAAATCTACAATCATATAGATAATTGTAACGTTTGCGCAGAAACAAAAGGACACACACGCACACCAGCACCAATGTTGAATTACCCAATCCCTGAGAAACCGTGGGATAGAATTCACCTTGATACCTTGGAGTTGCCCCTATCTGAAAATGGATTTAAATATTTATTAGTAATCATCGATTACTTCTCCAGATTTTGCATTTTACAGCCAATGCAGAACAAGAAAGCAGAGACAATCGCTACAACTATATTTGAAAAAGTAATATGTCCATACACAACCCCAAAAACTATTATCACTGACAATGGTCCTGAATTTAATAACGCTATTCTAGCAGAAATATGTCGCATTTTCAACATAAAGAAAATAAATGTACACGCCTACAAACCGGAAAGTAACGGAGTTGTGGAAAGACTTAATAGAAAAGTCATCACTTGTCTACGTACATTGATAAATCCACACAGCATTACGTGGGACACATGGATCCCGCACGTCACATGTGCTTTGAACACACAAATCAATTCAGCCACAGGTGAAACGCCACATTATATTCATTTTGGAGAGGATAAGAATTTACCGTACTCACTTCTAGAGTCAGCACCGCGTCATGTCTATAACTATGATGATTTCATACTAACTAGAATCAATAAATTCAAGGAAATTTACCAACGTATCAGAAATCACATGAATCAATACTCACAAGACTTAACAAAACAACAACATAAAAGGGCACGAGAAATAAAAATACAGCCAGGAAATATAGTCATGGTCAAACTGCACACGCCAATAGGACATAGCAACAAACTTTCGCCCAAGTTCAAGGGTCCGTATAAAGTCATTGCACCAGATAGTGGAAATAAATTCACAATACGAAATTTGGAAACTGGTGATATCAATGTACGCCATGCAGATGAGCTCAAACAGACAAACATGAATGAATTTGGTGATTATGCAGTCATAGATAGTGATGAAACAAATAGCATAGTAACAGACAAGACAGAAACAGACACAAACAATGTAGAAACAGGAACAGATTGTGCACAGACAGAAACAAGTCACCACGCAGCAGACGACGAAAGCCCTGATTACAGGAAGAAATTAAGAAGTCATAGAAAACAAGTTTTGCCATTAATTTGCACCAATGAACTCTCATTAGAATCTGAATTTTATGAGTATGTTGAAGAAATATTAAATGAGTTGAACATAGATTGTTATTCTTTTTACAGGTATAGATGAAACAAGTGGCATGCATGTTCTCAGCTATAGTAGTTCTAGCAACAGCCTGGGACCCTGTGAGGCCCGGAGCTTTAGTAAGGAAAATCGGCGACATGATCATTGTGAACCACTCAGTAAGAGTACTATTGAAATTTGACAATATAAATGTTGTAAGAGAAAATGTCAGACATATCGATAACGGTTTACAGATGGTAAAAGACAAATTGATAATTAGTAAGATATCCAATGTGAGATTAGAGAAGAAATTAGATGCTATACAGACGAAGGTCACCAAAATAGAAAATAACTTCCTACATAGCAAAAGCAAAAAAGGAGTAGGTATCGCAATAGCGATCGGATCGTTAGTAGGTCTTGGAGTAACAAATATTGGTTTGTATGCAGAACTTCGCTCAAATGTAAATAATCTACAAAACTCAGTGTCTAGAATCGATGTCTTACAAGAAGAAACAGAAGATATACAACTTACCATAGATGAGATGATTAATAGCATAGAAACCTTAAGCACAGAGAACTCTAAATTGAAGGAATCCCTGGAAATTTTCATGGTCTTGGATCAGTTGCACATTAAGATAAATGAACTAAATGCTGAAATGGAACAGTTAATTCAAGACTTAGTTATGGCTAATGCTGGACATGTTACATACACATTATTTGCAATATCACAACTTCTAAACATAACTCAACAAGCAAAATATGAGTGGAATTTTCAACCTTTCTTTGATTCAAATAATATTGCTCTATATTATCCCATTCTTAATTCATTCATAAATGATACTGGAGTACTCATTGACATACCATTTTCATCAGAATTGAAATATCACATGTATAATCTGATTCCTTTCCCAATGAAATTTAATAGTTCCATTATAACAGTTGATACTGATATAACATCTCCAACAAATTACATCCTATCCATAAATGGTTTGAAAGAAAGTGTTATAGTAAATGATGATCTATTGCACTGTAAGAAAACTAACGTAGACCTGTACATTTGCTCAGCTACTTATTTTACTTTCAATGAAGCACTGAGTCACTCGTGTGCCGCATCCTTGGTGAAAAATATATCCATTGTACGCAATTGTCATTTTAAGGAAGAAACTCCTATAACACGTCATGAAACTATCCAGGAATCTCACTACTTATATTTTCCAAACAAGACAACTGTATCAGTCATATGCCCAGGATTTCAACCTCACATAGCATCAATAGAAGGCTTATATCGTGTACCAGATCAATGTGAACTTCATGGCCCCACACTCACAACAGTAGCAAATAGGAAAAAGACTATTGTACTTAATACAGAAAATGTTTTACAGGACATTACTATGAAATTCCCAGACAGAGCTCCTCCTTTGAAAATCAGAAAGATTAACAAGAAAAGACTTGTAAAGCAAGTGTCAAAAACACACACAGGTACTATGTGGTATATAATATATGTACTTCCATTTATCTTGATAGTCACATTGAGCACAATATCAATGATACTTATGTACAAGAAACTCAAGAATTCATCCATCGAAATGAAACACATTTCCGAGCCGTAACCCTGTAATAGGTATGTAAAGAACAGCAAGCATGTAATATTGTAAATAGAATAGGTATGTAAAGAACAGCAAGCATGAAATACTGTAAATAGAATTTAATGCATAACAATTTTGTCGGGACGACAAACGGTAGCTGCCGAGCCCTGTAATAGGCACTACTTTGCATGAAGAAAAGAATAGATATAAGAGTAGAATTAGAAGGAAATTAGACATAGTACCTGTGTGTGTTTTTGACACTTGCTTTACAAGTCTTTTCTTGTTAATCTTGACTAGGTAGTGGCATACATGTGTACAATTTACATACCTTGTCCTATGATGATTAGTGCGTGTGATAATGTTGGGAGACGCTCTACAATAAGGCAGTTATACTCAATGTTTCTTCGTGCTCAGTCACTCCTCAGGCATACATAAACTGTTGGTGCACTGGGTATTAGATAAAATATTACATGAATATAATTACATTAATGAATGACAGGTTGAATACTGTTACCAAAGTATAGACAAGTGAGTAGCGATGTCCTCTTGAGCGGTGGCTGCTAGTGGCGGCGTGCTTTGGCTGATGGCTGTGTGCAGCGGCTGCTGGTGGCGGCGTGCTGTGGTTGATGGCTGTGTGCGGCGGCTGCTGGGGCGGCGCTGATCCTGCTCTCGTCTCTGGCTGCGGTTTCCTCTTCTAAGTCTCTTCTTAGTATTTAGATATTGGTCTCGTTGTTTGGTGGTATTAATTGAGAGTTACTCTTGAGTTTGATCGTGTGAGTAGTGGCTCGGGAGTGTGATGAGGTGCGGCGCGGTGTGGGACTTGTGCACACTTGCGGGGTTGACCTTGACTCACTGTGTTGGCTGGGGAAGCGTTATTGCTGTTGTTTCCGTTGCTGCTGTTTGTTTCTAATGTTTGTAAACTCTTCTTACTCTTCGGAGGTTGTTTAGGCTTCAGAATCCCACCGCTGCCACCACTGTGTTGGCTGTGTTTGTGTGTACACTGTCTCTAGCCTCTGTGGCGACTATGTGTCGGTGGGCGTAGCTTGGTATCGGAGACGACGATTTTCTTTCTCGATAATCATCACTCACAACATCCTTGTGCAAGTGGGTTATCAAAGTTAGTCTGGCGTGTTGCAGTTTATTTAGAAAATATAAATTGTCTTTACAGCTCAACAACAGTGCACTTCTTTACTACTCAATCACACGACTAAGATTATAAGCAAAGTTATTAAGACTCTTGCGTCTTGATCAGAGTCTAAGTCTTTGAGTAACTCAAGTCAGAGCGACACGGGTTGTGCGTCTGTACTATCTTGGTGACTGGCTGCTAATCCTGCTAAAAGTGACTTGAGGATTGTCCGAGGTGTCGAGGCATACGTCATAGATTTCCATAGCCAATAATATCAAGCAAAATGAATGACGTTTTAATCTCCACCCAATGGGAGGTAAGCCTTTAACAAGCTGAATGGGCATAAAACAAACCGGCTGTTTATAGTTAAGCTTGGCTGTTATCAATTCAACGTCCTGTTCACCTCTTGCACAATTCTTCTAATACTAGCGTTAGATTCTCTAACGCGTCTCTAATTTCCTTCTAATTCTACTCTTATATCTATTCTTTTCTTCATGCAAAGTAGTGCCTATTACAGGGCTCGGCAGCTACCGTTTGTCGTCCCGACAAAATTGTTATGCAATAAATTCTATTTACAGTATTTCATGCTTGCTGTTCTTTACATACCTATTCTATTTACAATATTACATGCTTGCTGTTCTTTACATACCTATTACACAAGATAGCAAGAAATGCAACATTGCGACGATGAGAGAAAGGCTGAAGACCGTCATTTAGACAAGAGTAGTTGATAAGACGAATAGCTTTTGATTCCACCGTCTTTAAAAGAACGGTGAAACCCCCCCATACATATGTTATGTACTCCATACATGGACGGATAAGGCCCGTGTACAGAGTTAGCAGCTGGGGGTTGAGAAAAAACTTGCGGAGACGACTCAGAACACTTAACTTCATAGAAGCTGTTTTAGCAAGAAGTGTCCAGTTTAGATTATAAGTAAAGGACAGACAGAGGGTATTCAGCGAAGAGGGGGGCAGCTGAGTGTCACTGAAGAACAGTGGATAGTTGCCCGGAAGGCTGTGTCAAGTTGATAGATAAAGGAATTGAGTTTTTGAGGCATTGAACAATACTAAGTTTGCTCTGCCCCAATCAGATTTTTTAGAGAGTCAGGCGTACGGTGGCTTCCCTGCGTGAACTGTTTACTTCTTGAAGGGTTGGACGTCTACGAAAAGACGTAGAAAAGTGCAGGGTGGTATCATCAGCGTAGGAATGGTTGTTTGGTTTAGGAGATCATTGATAAATAATACATATATATATATATATATATATATATATATATATATATATATATATATATATATATATATATATATATATATATATATATATATATATATATATATATATATATATATATATATATATATATATATATATTGTTGAATTTTACAGCAACTCGAGCATTATTCTCTTTAATGGAGATCTTTTGTATTTTCCGCACAAAGGTACATTTGTCAGGGTATAGGCTTTGTAGGAGTGAACCGAAGTCCATTTTCCTCTTGAGACGTCTTTCGGTCCTGTCTGGACCATCTTCAGGAGAAGAGTGAAGAGCTTTGCTGTTGTGAAGTGAAGCTTTGCTGTTGTTTAATTTTTGCTAGCCTGACTAGCTGGGCTATTCAGAGCCCACAGAGATTACTTTTGATTGCCAGAGAGTTATCTTGGGGGTGGTGTGGTTGCTACGAGGTGGAATAGTGTCTGGAGGGGTACTCCAGCAATTGTTTCTGCTGCAGTTTTCGAGCAAAGTCGTCCTTAGTTTTCGGGGTTGTAGATGGGTTTATAGTTGTGGGTGGGTTTTCTGAGGGATGTCGAACGGCCTCCTGTGTCCTGTGGCTTTTAGATACCAGGTGGCTGAGGGCGAGCCCTTCATTCATTGCATCAGTGATGTCTTGCCTCCCGAATTGTCTGATTTGTGTGGTTTTGCGCTGCTGCAGGCTTGGATTGATTTCAGGTCTACGATTCAGCGTGAGGCCGCTGCTTTTGCTGCTGTGTCGGCTCGATCGTTATGGCAGCGTGCCCAGGGATCCACAAAAGCGTAATGTTTGTTCCTTGAAGTTTTTTTTTCTTTTGCAAGGTGATGTATGGTGGTGATTAGGTTTATGTTGTCTTTTGGGACTTGTTTGAGTGTTTGCAGTGAGGCTTTGGAGTCAGTGGCGATTAGGGAGATGTGTGCTTTGGTTTGGAGGCTGAAATCGAAGGTTCCCTTGATCGCCACCAATTCTTTTTGGAGAGAAGAAGCTCCGTCTGTCAGTCTCCACTGCATAGTATTGTCCCTGCAGAATAGAGTTGCGGCTCCAGTGTCGGGTTGACGGAGCCGTCTGTGTAGACGACGATGTCATGTTTATTTTTCAGAGGTAAGAGGTGACTCAGGACTTCTGCCTTGAGGGCGTGAGGAGGCTAGCTCGCCTTTGGAAGGTGTAGCCAGTTTTCTACAATGTTTGGGAGGTAGGGTTTTCAGGGTGCTGTTGGTTTGTAGTCAAGGTGGGGTTCTTAGCGGATTCTATTTAGGTGGTTGGGTGCTACATCAAGATGAAGAAGGGATTGTGCAGCACACCTTATCCATGTCTTTAAGACATGGATATGTATATATATATATATATATATATATATATATATATATATATATATATATATATATATATATATATATATATATATATATATATATATATATATATATATATATATATATATATATATATATATATGCACGTGTATGCGTGTATCCTTGTGTGTGTCAGAGTCATATTACTGGTGCAGACCACTACCGTCTCAGATATCTACAAATGAAGTGAAGCAGCTGAGCTATTGTTCCTGCTTCAAACATGATCGTTAATGATCCGCGCGAATAAGTTGGAAGAAGAGTATGATAAGTGGGCGGGAGGGAGGGAGGGAAAATGGTTGCTGTTGCTTTCTTTTATTCAGTCATCAAACCTCTATTGTCTCTTCCTTAAACACCAGAGTTACTACTTATTTGCACTACGAGGTGAAGCGTCCTAATTAGTTACACTTAACAGAATTAAGAAAAAGAAAAATTCACTTGGCTTTCGAGTCGTGGGAGGGAATTAATGTGGATCTTCTTTCTAAATATGACGGAAGTGGAGGAATCACCTGAGGGAGGCTTCGGACGGTGCGTCACAAAGGACAGACTAGCCAGCCAAACAGTCAGTGCAATACTCCATCAGCAAGCAGCGACACTCACTCGCCAGTCCAGCACTGACGTGTTACTCATATTGGTCAACCTTAGCCATTAATAATTTTGATCAGCGGCAAAAGGACGCACGCACTCACCGGAAGATACTTGATTAGTGGCATCTCTCTCTCTCTCTCTCTCTCTCTCTCTCTCTCTCTCTCTCTCTCTCTCTCTCTCTCTCTCTCTCTCTCTCTCTCTCTCTCTCTCCCTCTCTCTTCCAAATAAATTCATTATCAATCTATAAATTCGATTGTTTTACTATATTTTGCTGACACAGAGATAGAAGGGCACACACACACACACACACACACACACACACACACACACACACACACACACACACACACACACACACACACACACACACACAACAGCTACTTTGGTCAGCAGTAAGTACACCTATATATTCATGTCCCGGATTAGATGTCAATAAGGAGGCCTGGCACCGTCAAGTGAGGTCTTCAGAAGAGATGCACGGGGTGGGATCATGTCAGTGTTCATGAACGGCAGATTACTTCTTAATGAAACGTGGCAACTTTTTACCGCATTTGCTTTGGTTGTAATAGCTGGTATTTCTAGGTATAGAATTATCTATTGCACAAACGCAGAGCCCAAGTTTTATGTCGTGCCACATCACAATCTTATTTCCTGATAATCTACTTGTCAAATGCGAGAAAATTTTCTTCACGTTCAGAATTACGCATCATTAGCATTGGGAGAGATCCTCCCCTTTATCAAAGAAGTTCTGTTGGCGTTTTGTATGACGGCGTCTGGTATTAACCAAATTAATTAACGATCTTGAACTCCAACAGTATCAAATATGGAAAAGGGAAAATGTTAACCATTCTATCACGTAAACGCTGGATATAGGCTCTCGCTGTAATTAATGTACTGTCGAACAAAGCTGCTGGTGATTAATTTCACAAGAACACCAGTTATTACTCTAACGGACAACATTTTTTTTTTTAGCAGAGTGGTGGCAGCTCAAGGTGGATGAGGGACAGTAGTGGGCTTCACGCCACCACACCAGCTAAGTGTGGTTTACATGACAGAGAAGGGTGGCACAAGAAACACGGGATGCTAATCTCAAACACGGTTTACCATTAAAATTTCTCTCTCTCTCTCTCTCTCTCTCTCTCTCTCTCTCTCTCTCTCTCTCTCTCTCTCTCTCTCTCTCTCTCTCTCTCTCTCGTAATCGCGCGTAGGATGAGAGCGAACTGATGAGAAGTTCCACGACAATTTCCAGGAAAGCCAGAAACTGCACCAAACTAGGCATGATTACAACGATAAGACTTCTTTTGGGGTGAGAAGCCGAGGAGACGTCTGTGAAATCATGTTTATCTGTGAACCAAAACTTTTCTTTGAAATTTTCAAGGAAGAGAAAGTGCTCTGAGCGGGAGGAAAGAGGAGAGGAATTACGTATTATACATTCTCAATCTTTTGAATCAACACTTGCAATTCTGTAACATTTTTAATGGCAGCGGAGTGATCTGCACGAAAGTGACTATAGCATTCCTTTAACTCAATGTTTAATTAAGATTTTTTTTACTTTGGTCTTAATTCTCCGTTATCATATTCACCTGTTCGAATATACAACAAAACTGTGTTTCTTGAGGAATCTTGTGAAAATAGTGCAAAATGAAAAGCAAGATGAAAAGAGGGAAGGCAAAAAACACACAAATCTAGCCTCACTGGAGTCGAAGCGTTCCCGCTCGCTGATAGACACGTGATCCCGCAAGAAGAACCGGAGGCCTCAATTCATTTCACGTAATCTACGGCATCAAAACTTTACCCAGTGTTGCTTTCCTCTGATGGGGGAACAAGAGTCCGGGCGAAGTTTGTGCGCGCGCCAAAGTGTTCATAATCCGGCAGCGGCTCACTTTTCCCCAACAAAAGTATAGACGGACCAAGGGAAGTTTGCTTGTGAAATCCTTCCTGAGCCGCGGGGTTTTGTTCAGCCTCAATGGGGGGGGAAGGGGGAGGGAATTGCTTACTCATGCGGAATGGTGGGTGTTTGGTGGGGTGGGAGGAGGTAACCTAGTCGGCAGCAGAAGAGTTCCTGTTTATTTATCGAAATCCTACCTGCTCAGTTCACCTTTAATTAACTTGCAGTGGTGCCTTACACTTGCTGCATTCTGGTTCTTTTCATATTTCTTTTCTCTTTCATTTCCACTGTTTTCTGTTTCTTTCCGCCTCAACTGGTCAAGTTTTCAATATTTTATAGAGTTATTTTGTTCAACATTTGCTTCCTGTGAGATTCTATAGTAATCTAAATGCTCACCTTTACTTCACATAGTGTGTATATATATATATATATATATATATATATATATATATATATATATATATATATATATATATATATATATATATATATATATATATATATATATATATATATATATATATATATATATAGTTCTATATAATGCAATATGATCTGGTTTGTGCCGATTTGTTGCCTTGTGACACCTGCCCACAGCCTCGAGGCTCAGAGGGAAAGGGCCCTTCACTATCCTCACATTATCATCATTAATAAGAAACAAAGGCTGGAGGGAGCAATGTTTCACGAACCAAACGACTCCACAGCCGGGGGTGACTCACAGCAAAGCAAGCTTCCACGAACACTTCCTCTCCATCCTTGAACAATACTCGAGGAGATCGATCAACTGTATTCCAGCCCCGTGCCTTGCAGACGTCACCTTCTTCAGTGTCTTCAGCTGAGCTCGTCTCTTAGATATAATCTGATCAGCCGGATCGACCCTCGTGATGCATGCCTGCCTATTCCCAGAGGTGAAGCAGAGGTGCGGCCTCTCACACGTGGCCATTAGTGGTGCTTCATCATACTAGCCAAGGTCACTGATAATAAAAGGTATCAATTGCTTGTCTTAATCTCTTGTCAGTTTTTTGATACTCTCAGGAAAGCCATCTTCGCTCAGTCATGCCAATTCGGGTTGTCACGTGCAATTGTGTGTGTACCAGTATATGATCAACAGTAGTAAAGGGATATTCAAGCCATGATATTTAACAACTGAGTAGCAATTATTTTATCATCTTTAAGAAAACTTTTATTACAATTGAATATTTTAGTCTTTTTTTTTTTTTTTGTCCCATGTACGAGCTCTTAGTATTGCTCTTATTACCTGTAGGTAAGCTACTACTTTGAAGTTTTTAAGATTAAGAGCAAAGACAGAAACAAACACGAAGCTTGAGTTGAAGTACATGTGGATGATTATCATTGGATTAAAGGCAAGACAGTGTACATACTAGGTAGTTTAACAAAAAATGTAGTAATAGACCTCTACTTCCTTTTCTTTCCGTGAAGTGTTAACTAAATAAAGTCCACAACCATGTACCTCTGTGGCCTCGCTGTGGACAAAGTAAAGGCACACAGGCAATGACCGTAAAACACGTCCCAGAAATAGAAATTTATGGCGGAGAGGAACACGCAACATAATTAATGAAGCGTCGGCACATTGCCAGTCGCGCCCAAATCCTCAGTGCTGGAGAATGAGTAAAGATGAATTCATTCTGTGTTCGCACTGACTGTCTATTTCGATGAAGAACTGTCATTCTGGTTACCATAACCTATATAAAGAATCTTTATGAATTGTTATTATTATTATTATTGTTGTTGTTGTTGTTGTTGTTGTTGTTGTTGTTGTTGTTGTTGTTGTTGTTATTATTGTTGTTATTATTATTATTATTATTATTATTATTATTATTATTATTATTATTATTATTGTTATTATTATTATTATTATTATTATTATTTATCACCATCATCATCATCATCATCATCATCATCATCATCATCATCATCATTATTATTATTATTATTATTATTATTATTATTATTATTATTATTATTATTATTATTATTATTATTATTATTACTACAGTATCACCGATTTAACTGAGTGAGGTTTACGGATTGAACGGATCGAATTAGGAGAATCGATGTAAAGGTAATCACATAAATAAATAAATAAATAAATAAAATAAATAAGTAAAATTAATAAAAATAAATAAATAAAATTTCAAAGTGAGTACAACCCTTATAAAATGTACTTGTGTGTATATCATATATATATTTATTTATATATGTATTTATGTACGTATATACGTAGCTGTATATATACATCCACGTACACATGCACCAATTTAACGGATATCTCAGTTTAACGGAGTGGCTTGTGCGCTTTAATCCGCTAAATCTCTGAGTTATTTTATTATTGTAATTATCTTTAAAGCTGGAAATAAAATGGAATTATATATATATATATATATATATATATATATATATATATATATATATATATATATATATATATATATATATATATATATATATATATATATATATATATATATATATATATATATATATATATATATATATATATATATATATATTATTTTCAGGTGTATATTTTTTTCCCACTCAGGAAGGTGATGTCAGTACCCACTTACATATAAAATTGAAGGTGTAATATCTAACTTATTAGCTATTGTTTAAGACTAGCATAAAACAAAATTCACAAGAACTAGAATCGGTAGGTCAATTTTGTTCAGATGTATAAACGTTGAAATAAAAAAGAAATTTAAAAATACGCATAGCTCTTGTCAAATAATTTTTTTTACGGCTAGAACACTTTGAAAGATCTGTGAGTTGGGTGTATTTTAAAATTTTGCAATTAAAGATGAAAAATTTAAAGATTTAAATTGAAAATTCTAGATCCATGTTAAAAAGCTTGAGGCACGTTGTATTAAAACTAACTCTCCTATAACTCTCAGAAATGTGATCTTTATTTATTCAGATAAATTTTTGGCAAAGAAGAAGAAAAGTCTTAAGATTTGGTTTACATTTCTCCATTCCGACAGCAAAGCTTAAATTTATTAATGGTTTTCTAACTTAAGATAAATTAGTAGATTACTTAAAGAAACTAAAAAGTGATAATTAAGAGTAATGACTGGAAATTATCAATTAAAAAAAATAATAATAATAGCTTCAAACAGTCTCACCACAAGATTAACAAATTTGTTAACAATTTGATAAAAGGGTAAAAAAATAGTTAAAATAAAGATATTGTAATTATCAAAAGATAAAGGGAGATAAATGGTTATGTTAAATAAGCATAACTACACAACCAAGACAAAATAAATTTTGATTAACAGCAGTAAATTAAAGAAGATGAATGGGAATAAACTGAAACAGTTTATTAGATTAGAAGATAAACTTACCTCAATAAAATACTGAGAAAATTCCACAATCAGACTATTCAAGACTTCCACACCAGGAGTGAAGTTTAATCTTTCTGTGGTTCATAAAGCAGCTTACCCGATCATACCGACATTATCTTTTTTCTTTGTAGTTCCGGTTTTGGTTCCAATATAAATACATAATAATTACACTGTGAAATATTCCTCTCCATTCATAAGGAAGGCAAAGATGTTTTTAACTTTGGTTACCGGCGTCACACGTCCAGCTTTGATATAAAATCCTTTTTCAATAAAATTCCTTTGACAGAAGCCGTTAGGATTTGTGTTGAACATTGCAAGAAATAAGCTTTAATTTCAAATAACCTTACCATCACACCATTTAAATAATTGTTAGAATTACTAACTAAAGTTTTTTTTTCTCAAAAATGTTCTGTATCAGCAAATAGGAGCCACAATGGGTTTTCCATTCGGTCAAACTTCTGCAAAAAAAAAAAAAAAAAAAAAAATATATATATATATATATATATATATATATATATATATATATATATATATATATATATATATATATATATATATATATATATATATATATATATATATATTTTTTTTTTTTTTTTTTCTTTCATTATGAAGAAAATGGATTAATAGATTTCAGACCTATTATGTGTAAAAAAGTATATTTACCCAAGCTTTGTTCTCTTTAAAGGGTAAACATTATATTTCCTTTACTATAAAAAATAAAGAAGAACTTCTTGCTCTTTCTGAATGCACTGTACGTACTAGTAACAAAGGACAATAATTGTTTTAATATTGATATTTACTATGAAAATACTCTTAATGAATATCCATCATTCTTAAAAGTAACTTGATCAAACACTCACCTAAAAGCAGTATCAGATATGTTCCTTATGGAAATCATCTAATAATGAAGTCAGTAAACTCACACATTATTTTCTACCACTGGTTGCCCTAATTACCTAATAAAAAAAAATTTGTAAAAAAGGTTCCTAAGAAATGTGTTTTCCAGCAGCAATTGTGTTTCAGTCAATGAAAAACAACTTAAGTACATAACATTACCGTATTCCTTATATGAAATTGATAGAGACATCATTTTCCTGACTTGTATTTCAGATTTATTTTCATATATTATAATACGTAAGATTTTTTTTTTTTCTCTTAAATATAAAAACACCTTGCCTAAGCACTTGTCCTCAAATATTTTATATTCTTTCATATGTTCTGACTGTTCAGCCAGGAATATTGGTTTCATGTCTTAGAACCTAAAACTGAGGATGTCCGAACACAAACTAATAGATCTGTAATTTCCCGGGACCTTTTCAACATAAAAGAATATACAATAAAATTTAATGATTCCGTAAAGAAGACTAGTTTAATGTTTATATCAAGTAATGAAGTATATCTCCGGGTAGCTGAATCGCTATTTCTACATCATTATAAGGCGCTGTAAAATGTAATTATGTGAATTTTTTTTTTTTTTTATTTTCTTGTACAACAGATAGTCCTTGCTAACTGTAAGAGGCTCAGTCGTCTCCTCCCTCTGGCCAAGAACTGTTTCATTTTTTTTTCACAATTTCACTTTTTTGTTTATTTATTTATTTATTTATTTTTACAGATATAAAGATAGATTGGTTTGTTGTATATCTGAAACGTCAAAAATAAAGCGTGTGTGTGTGTGTGTGTGTGTGTGTGTGTGTGTGTGTGTGTGTGTGTGTGTGTGTGTGTGTGTGTGTGTGTGTGTGTGTGTGTGTGTGTGTGTGTGTGTGTGTGTGTGTGTGTGTGTGTGTGTGTGTGTGTGTGTGTGTGTGTGCCTGATTTTAGTGATGATCGTTGAACGTGGGAAAAGCAGCCATAGTATGGAAAGGGTCACCAGGAAAATATAAACATCTTGACGATGGTGGGATCCTCGTTCACTAAGCTAACACTTCGGAATAATCTCATTCTGAGGCACATCTATAAATATTAATTCACGAACACTTGGATCTTGCCGGTTTGCCGGACAAAGTAATCATTCACCCTGCACACTCAGGAATACGAGACTACTTCCACCAACAAGATCATTCTTTCTCTCAATCGGACTTCATACTCTTGGGCAGCACCAAGTGTGACTCACAGCTTCACATTCTGGAAGCACCTCACCAGCATAAGCTGCGTAAACCCCTCGATTAGTGACATGACTTCGTGTGACTTAAGTTTTCTTATTTCCGATTGGCTTCTTACTCTTGACGCTTGCATGTATCTACGTATTTGAGTGTGTAATAATAATAATAATAATAATAATAATAATAATAATAATAATAATAATAATAATAACAATAATAATAATAATAATAATGGTACTACTACTAGTGCTGCTGCTGCTACTACTACTACTACTACTACTACTACTACTACTACTTTTTTTTATTTTATGTATGAAGGACTCTGGCCGAAACCAACAAAAATCCAATAAAAAAAATATGCCCACTGAAATGCCAGTCCCATAAAACGGTCAAAGCAGTGGTCAAAAATTGATGAATAAGTGTCTTGAAACCTCCCTCTTGAAGGAATTCAAGTCATAGGAAGGTGGAAATACAGAAGCAGGTAGGGAGTTCCAGAGTTTACCAGAGAAAGGGATGAATGATTGAGAATACTGGTTAACTCTTGGGTTAGAGAGGTGGACAGAATAGGGGTGAGAGAAAGAAGAAAGTCTTGTGCAGCGAGGCCGAGGGAGGAGGGGAGGCATGCAGTTAGCAAGATCAGAAGAGCAGTTAGCACGAAAATAGCGGTAGAAGACAGCTAGATATGCAACATTGCGGCGGTGAGAGAGAGGCTGAAGACAGTCTGTTAGAAGAGAGGAGTTGATGAGAAGAAAAGCTTTTGATTCCACCCTGTCTAGAAGAGCAGTATTAGTGGAACCCCCCCAGACATGTGAAGCATACTCCATACATGGACGGATAAGGCCCATGTACAGAGTTAGCAGTTGGGGGGGTGAGAAAAACTGGCGGAGACGTCTCAGAACACCTAACTTCATAGAAGCTGTTTTAGCTAGAGATGAGATGTGAAGTTTCCAGTTCAGATTATAAGTATAGAACAGACCGAGGATGTTCAGTTTAGAAGAGGGGGACAGTTGAGTGTCACTGAATAAGAGGGGATAATTGTCTGGAAGGTTGTGTCGAGTTGATAGATGGAGGAATTGAGTTTTTGGGGCATTGAACAATACCAAGTTTGCTCTGCCCCAATCACAAATTTTAGAAAGATCAGAAGTCAAGCGTTCTGTGGCTTCCCTGCGTGAAATGTTTACCTCCTGAAGGGTTGGACGTCTATGATAAGACGTGGAAAAGTGCAAGGTGGTATCATCAGCGTAGGAGTGGATAGGACAAGAATTTTGGTTTAGAAGATCATTAATGAATAATAAGAAGAGAGTGGGTGACAGAACAGAAACCTGAGGAACACCACTGTTAATTCATTAAGGGGAAAGAACAGTGACCCTCTACCACAGCAGCAATAGAACGGACAGAAAGGAAACTTGAGATGAAGTTACAGAGAGTAGGATAGAAATCGTAGGTGGGTAGTTTGGAAATCAAAGCTTTGTGCCAGACTCTATCAGAAGCTTTTGATATGTCCAAGGCAACAGTAAAAGTTTCACCAAAATCGCTAAAAGAAGATGACCAAGATTCAGTAAGGAAAGCCAGAAGATCACCAGTAGAGCGGCCTTGACGGAACCCATACTGGCGATCAGATAGAAGGTTGTGAAGTGATAGATGTTTAAGAATCTTCCTGTTGAGGATAGATTCAAAAACTTTAGATAGGCAGGAAATTAAAGCAATAGGACGGTAGTTTGAGGGATTAGAACGGTCACCCTTTTTAGGAACAGGTTGAATGTAGGCAAACTTCCAGCAAGAAGGAGAAGTAGATGTTGACAGACAGAGCTGAAAGAGTTTGACTAGGCAAGGTGCAAACACGGCGGCACAGTTTCAGAGAACAATAGGAGGGACCTCATCAGGTCCATAAGCCTTCCGAGGGTTTAGGCCAGAGAGGGCATGGAAAACATCATTGTGAAGAATTTTAATACGTGGCATGAAGTAGTCAGAGGGTGGAGGAGAGGGAGGAACAAGCCCAGAATCGTCCAAGGTAGAATTTTTAGCAAAGGTTTGAGCGAAGAGTTCAGCTTTAGAAATAGATGTGATAGCAGTGGTGCCATATGGTTGAAATAGAGGAGGGAAAGAAGAAGAAGCAAAGTTATTGGAGATATTTTTGGCTAGATGCCAGAAGTCACGAGGGGAGTTAGATCTTGAAAGGTTTTGACATTTTCTGTTAATGAAGGAGTTTTTGGCTAGTTGGAGAACAGACTTGGCATGGTTCCAGGCAGAAATATAAAGTGCATGAGATTCTGGTGATGGAAGGCTTAAGTACCTCTTGTGGGCCACCTTTCTATCATGTATAGCACGAGAACAAGCTGTGTTAAACCAAGGTTTAGAAGGTTTAGGGCGAGAAAAAGAGTGAGGAATGTACGCCTCCATGCCAGACACTATCACCTCTGTTATGCGCTCAGCACACAAAGACGGGTCTCTGACACGGAAGCAGTAGTCATTCCAAGGAAAATCAGCAAAATACCTCCTCAGGTCCCCCCAACTAGCAAAGGCAAAACGCCAGAGGCACCTTCGCTTAGGGGATCCTAAGGAGGGATTGGAGCGATAGGACAAGGTAAAGATATGAGATTGTGATCGGAGGAGCCCAACGGAGAAGAAAGGGTGACAGCATAAGCAGAAGGATTAGAGGTCAGGAAGAGGTCAAGAATGTTGGGCGTATCTCCAAGACGGTCAGGAATACGAATAGAGTGTTGCACCAATTGCTCTAGGTCATGGAGGATAGCAAAGTTGTAGGCTAGTTCACCAGGATGGTCAGTGAAGTGAGAGGAAAGCCAAAGCTGGTGGTGAATATTGAAGTCTCCAAGAATGGAGATCTCTACAAAAGGGAAGAGGCTCAGAATGTGCTCCACTTTGTAAGTTAAGTAGTCAAAGAATTTCTTATGGTCAGAGGAGTTAGGTGAGAGGTATACAGCACAGATAAATTTAGTATGAGAGTGATTCTGTAGTCGTAGCCAGATGGTGGAAAACTCGGAAGATTCAAGAGCGTGGGCACGAGAGCAAGTTAAGTCATTGCGCACATAAATGCAGCATCCAGCTTTGGATCGAAAATGAGGATAGAGAAAGTAGGAGCGTACAGAAAAGGGGGTACTGTCAGTTGCCTCAGACACCTGAGTTTCAGTGAGGAAAAGAAGATGAGGTTTAAAAGAGGAGAGGTGGTGTTCTACAGATTGAAAATTAGATCTTAGACCGCGAATGTTGCAGAAGTTAATGAAGAAAAAGTTGAGGGGGGTGTCAAGACACTTAAGCTTGTCAACAGAAAGGCAGTCCGACCTGGGGACATTTATGGTCCCCTCTCCAGATGGGGAGCTAGTGTAGGAATTGCCATGATGATTTTAAAATTTTTGAGTGAAGGGTGTGTGTGTTATTAGGTGCTTGTAGTTTTGTGTGGAGGAAGAGAGTTGTCTTTAGAGGGCAGGCTGTGACTGCCCCCTTGTGTTGTGAGACACAAAGGGAAACGTTCAGTGAGGTCACAGCTGGGTTTAATGATAAGTTCACAACACCCCCTGAACAGTGCTTTAGACCTCACTGGGAGTAATTATCGTTTCGGCAGGTGTCTACTCCTCCTCCTCCTCCTCCTCCTCCTACTACTACTACTACTACTACTACTACTACTACTACTACTACTCCTACTACTACTACTACTACTACTACTACTACTACTACTACTACTACTACTACTACAACTACTACTACTACTACTACTACTACTACTACTACTACTATTAATAATATTAATAATGATAATAATAATAATAATAACTCTAATAATAATAATAATAATAATAATAATAATGATAATAATAATAATAATAATAATAATAATAATAATAATAATAATAATAATAAACGGTTTATCTAAGTAGCAGCCGTGAAACTGAAAATATACAAGTTAATATTACAAGGTTCTTGGGTTGTTTCAGAATGAAGGGGATAAAGTGACAAATGAATGTCTTATGCTGAAATTAAAAGAAATTATATGAGCTTTGTGGTGCCTCCCAGGCTAGGCTCGGTCCTGCAGGCCAAAGCCGGGGTGTCATAGCGATGACACAAGGCGACGGGAGGGATACCCTTGCCTAGGCCCTAGAGGGTGGTGGCACACTCGAGCCTGGGCAGCGCTGCGGGCTCCGATGGGTGGGCGGCGAGACAGGCGGGAGTCGCGTCCTCAGATATTTTCTGTGTGGGATCAGCTGGCTGCCATACGGGAAATATTGCTCGGGGCGGCTGATGGGGATGGCGGAGGTTAGGATGCAGCCTGGGTCACCGGGAGGTGGTGGGTTTGCTGTAGGATGGCGGTCTCCGTGGTAGTGGATACTCCCGCTAAGATTAACACTTGATAAAAGTTGACTGCGGAAACCCTCAAGCCTCACATCTGCCCCACGCATGAAGCTTCATCGTTCATCAAGTCACACGTTAATTCACTGTTTTTCATTAATTTTCCATTTTTTTTTATTTTTTTTTTATTTCGCATCTATTTTTATAAGAAATTAGAGAAATGAAATTTTTCAGTGTTAATATCTTTTTTTCATGTCACATCACTTACGAAATGGCAAGGACATAACATTTAGCTTTTAGAGAGAAAGATATTCGTATATATATATATATATATATATATATATATATATATATATATATATATATATATATATATATATATATATATATATATATATATATATATATGAATATTTTACTTGTATAGTTTTAAATAATGCCAATATTATAGAATGTACCTAAAAACCATAAATACTACAGTATGTAAATACTTAAAAACATTTGACTGGTAAAACCAAAAATCACATTGCGGTCGAGTTCGTGTGCCTCTAAAGCAGACTACCTAACGCCCACGAAAAGGAACATCTCCCTCGGCATCAGAGAAGTGGATGGTATCGTGTTCCTCTTGACACTTTAAGAGATGCCGCCGCTGCAGCTGCCCCCAGACTGGGACACTCAGCCAGCAGGTGCCGCACAGTCCAGAAGAAGCAGTCATTGTAGTGAGATGCAACACGATGAGAGATACGTGCATGAATCACATGGTTCGTCCTGAGCAGTTAAGGGATCATACTTTGGGATGTTAGAAAATTGATTTTATGAGGTAGATAAGTATGTTGCTGTTGCGTGTCTTACATATATCCAGAACACTCACATTGATCAGCTTCCCAGTAGACATAGAAATCAATACTGCAGGATATCAACACGCCCGGTGACCGATATGGTGGCCACAGTCTTAAGGGATCGAGGAGAGAAAGGCCGAGGACAACTCGTAACACTCCCAAGAAGACCAGCTGTCCAATATAACTCGACACACGATGGGTCTTGAAAGTCACAGGACGCGGCCACCGGTATGGTTGTGCTACGTTTCCTTGTCACCAGAGGCCACCACCACGGGTCTGGTCCTTGGTTGGTAAGTGACAGGGCATTTCTCTATCCAAAAAAATTGCTTGTATCCTTGATTAATTAAATGGTTGCCTTACCTGCACAGCTTGTTTCACTTTCAATCACTATTCATTTATTAAAAAAAATTACTGCTGATTAAACTGTTACGTACTATATTTTCCTCATAAGCTGATTATATACAATTCAAACGCATTTTTCTCCCATTCGTGACTACCATCATACACCTGTTTGCAGCATTATTACTTATTCAGTAGCATAAAGCAGCTACGTATTTCGTATATCGTTCTCATATTTTGTGTAAATGTTATTCCTTCTTCAGTCATTTTTACTTAAAAATTCTTGCAACGAGTCTTTCCACGTAGTTGTATTAGTTACCAGCCGTCTCACCCCTGTTCATATATTCATAGAAGTCCTTTCAGACTTTTTTGTGGCGAGACACAATTCATCCTCCATCGTGGACTAGTCACTCAATGAACACCTGGGGTTACGTAGGAAAAGTAAGCAGCAGTTCCGCGGATGTCACGAGAACCCCTCTCTTATTCCTCAGATATGGAGTAATCAGCTATGCGTGAAAAGCTTTTCTTTGCAGGATGATGCCCGGCCATTGTCAAACAATGCAACTGGACTCTACCTGTCATTGTGGAAAAAAAAATGAATGTTGACTTTCGTATTTGGACGCGCCAATAATTTTCATTTGTTTGTTATTATCATTTCTTGACATTATATATTTATAATAAACCACAGTTCTCGCTCCTTCTCTCTCTCTCTCTCTCTCTCTCTCTCTCTCTCTCTCTCTCTCTCTCTCTCTCTCTCTCTCTCTCTCTCTCTCTCTCTCTCTCTCTCTCTTTGTCTCACGTTGAGTATGTGTTAGGTAAAATTGAACCTCTTATTTTCTGCAAAAATATTCATTGGCTTTCAGGCCGTAGGAATGTTCTAAAGACTTTTCAAGGAGCAGTTTGAATCACATTGAACTACAGCAACAGTACAGCACATATGATATAATTATGAAAAAAAGAAAAGAAAGAAAGAAAGAAAGAAAGAAACGTGGCTTTTACTGACACATTTAAGGAGTAACTTATTTCACATTTATTTAATGAAAAAATACGTAATATTTAGGTCAAGACAAGCATACAGCAAAAAAAAAATAAATAAATAAAGGAAAAACAAACTTAGTCCTTAGGTCAAGAAAATTAAACTGATCTTTGGTCTGGTAATCATATAAGGCTACACCAATAAATTAATTTGTAATAGTGGGGATATATGTAGCAATACTGATATAAATAGCAAAGCAACGCAGACTTTAGAGGTAGAACAAATTTAGTACAACACAAGAAGAATAATGCTAAGTAAATATATTATCAGCCACCGCAGGTTATTTTCAGTGGTTTCCTTTGCTCCACAAGATTTAATTTCTGCGAGATCGTTATTCAGTCCGTTAATCAACCTTTCACTGCGACACACCCAACCAGAGCAGAACAATGCCAAGCAAGCCACACATCACCACCTGACCATTTAACATGTTACTGGCGTGAGACAATCAATGGCCGAGTGGTCTGCGTTAGGATATGGTGATTTTGGTAACCCCAGTTCGAGTCCTGCTGGATATTGACAATAACCTAAGAATACATTATGCTTCGTTACAGCCTTATCTTCAATGGCGATGGCATCTGGGAGTCATGGAGGGTGGCGTGGACCTGTGCAGAGCCGTCACTCAGAAAACCCTGCCTGCGCCACCAAGGGCCGGGATCAGACATCTGAACCTTCACAAATATAAGGAGCCTACCACCTAATCATCCAAGAGTCGAAACTGCAGAAGAATGGCATAATGTCGCTATACCTATTTCCTGATATATCACTGGTCAACAACCAAAAGGGTTCCGAGAGCAGAGCAGCAATTTTCGACTGATTTTAGGTCAATGATAATGAATATCATAGTTAAAATAACTCTACTTTTCAAGATACACCTATGTGCTAGAAGAGTTTCCAACAGGCACAACACTCACAGTCATACTGACCTTCATTACTGACCCAGCAGTTACAGAAGGTGGTTGTCCTGTGCAAATGTGTATTTTGTGGTGAAATGTAAGTGATTTTTCCAGTCAAACACTTTTTAATATATAATAATTATTCATTGATCAAGGAATTCATACGCATGATAGGCATTTAATGCTAATTTTATTTTTTTACTAAATTATATAAATATTTTTGCTAAGCTTTCATACTATGTACTGTAACGAATGATTTATATGAAAAAAAAAAGTTTTGTTTTTCTTCAAATTGTTTGTTGTTTTTTGCTTTCAGATGCCTCGTAGTTGTGCGAATAAACCAAATAACTTCTGCTACATTTGTGGTGAGGTGACCTTTGCATCACAGAAGCTCAGTATAAGTGCTATGGTAAGAAAGGCATACCACCTATATTGGTGACCAGGATAAGAACTGGGCTCCTCATATAATTATGTTGTAACACTTGTGCTACTAATCTTCGCCAATGACTGAACAGGAAGAGGAAAAGAATGCCCTTTGTTGTGCCGATGACCTGGCGAGAGCCAACAGAACAAACCAGCAATTGATATTTTTGCATGGTACCTCCAGTACAAAAGGGCTTGTCAAAGAATTAAAAGCAGTCCATTAAGTATCCAAACATTCCATCAGCTATTCGCCCAGTTCCACAAGGAGAAGGTCTACCTGCTCCTTATGCACTAACTTCGGTATCATTCTAGTTAGATGAGGAAAATGGTGAGGAGGAAGAAGAGAAGGAAGACAGTCATGGATTGCAAAGAAATCTAAATTCTGATGAAGAAAAAACATACTCCTCTAGGCCACATCTTATAACACAAGGGGAACTCCATGACCTTGTCAGGATCTACAACTACCTAAGAATAAGGCAGAGCTGCTTGGCTCTCGTCCTCAACAGTGGAATCTCCTAGCAGCTGATGTGAAGATTCAAAATTCCGTGACCGTCAGCAGCAGTTCAATTATTTATTTTTTTTTTTTTGTAATGGAAGGTAATTTAGTGCCCTTCAACAATATTAATGGTTTGATGGAAACACTTGGCATCGAATATGAACCCAGTCATTGGAGATTGTTCACAGATTCATCATAAATTAATCTAAAAGGTGTCTTACTGTATAATGGCAACAATAAGCCGTCAATTCCTGTGGGCTATGCACCAAATGTGAATGAAATTTATAAAAAACATAAGGCATATGCTGCAAAAACATAAAATCTAGTGAATATCAGTGGGGAGTCTGTGATGATTGAAAGTTGTTGCTCTTGTGGTGGGGTTGCAGGGAGGATACACTAAGTGCTGTTGCTTTTTTATGTGCATGGGACAGCCGTGCAAGAGGTTCCCACTATATCAGAAAAGACTGGCCACCTCGTCAATCATCGGAACCTGAAATGAAAAATGTTCAACATCCACCACTCGCTGAACCAAACAAAAATTTGACATTACCGCTAACACATAAAAGTGGGATTCATGAAGAACTTTGTAAAAGCTATGGACAAACCCGGTCAAGGATTCAAGTATTTAAAAACAAAATTCCCCTCACTGAGTGACGCTAAGTTAAAAGAGGGAGTTTTTATCGGTCCTCAGATTCGTGAGCTTCTTAAAGATGGCGGCTTTCAATCAGCCCTTCATGGGAAGGAGAAAGATGCCAAGGAAGCACTCAAGTTAGGCAGAGGGATTTCTCAGAAACCAAAGGGGGAAAAAAAAAAACTATGAAGAATTGGTAAAAAAACCTCATCAAGGCTTACAAGAACTTGGAATGTAACATGTCACTTAAAATCCAAAAAATCCAATTTTTTTGGATTTACATTTAGACTTCTTTCCGGCGAACTGTGGTGCAGTCAGTGACGAACACGGTGAAAGGTTTCACCAAGATATTTCAGCCATGGCAAAATGGTATCAGAGTAAACGGAACACAACCATGTTTGCAGAGTATTGCTGGTCATTGACAAGAAATGTTTTTTTCAGCCGAATATAAGCGTCAAGCAAAAAGGAAGAGGGTAGATAAGGAATAAAACATGACACATATTGTGCATTGTAATAAAATATTCAAATACTACATGACTCGTATCTTTACAGCTGTAACCAATAAGCATTTTTAAAGCGATATTTAGATTCAAGACATGAAATTGCGTAAGAATGAATTAATCTAATTTAAGAAACATAACTTTTCAAAGATTGTTGATCAGTGAATAGAATGAATTACATATCCAGCTGGCCATTTGCCGTAGATGCTGTATTCCTGGAGAGTTGCGTGATTATTTAAAGCTTAGCGAGTAAGGGACGCATGTCTAAATAATTACATAATAATAATAATAATAATAATAATAATAATAATAATAATAATAATAATAATAATAATAATAATGATAATAATAATAATAATTATTATTATTATAATAATAATAATAATAATAATAATAATAATAATAATAATAATAATAATAATAATAATAATAATAATAATAATAATAATAATAATAATAATAATAATAATAATAATAATAATAATAATAATAATAATAATAATAATTATTATTATTATTATTATTATTATTATTAACATTACTATTATTATTGTTGTTGTTGTTATTAATACCATTATCATTATCATTAAAATTTGTAATAATAATAATATTAATAATAATAATAAGAAGAAGAATATTATGTATATATATATATATATATATATATATATATATATATATATATATATATATATATATATATATATATATATATATATATATATATATATATATATATATATATATATATATTATCTACTTGTGACAAAAGTCAGCTTTCCTCTGTGCTGGTGAGTAGTTAATGTTCTCCTATTCCGTATAATAATTTCAATTCATCGTCGCCAGCTGAATACAGACCTCCATCTATAAAGTTCATTCTTTCTGCATTATTTGGACATCTACTATTCCGTCGCCTGACGCAATATTGTGAATGTTCAGGGTACATTCAAAATTTTCGGTATGGATTTAGGAGGAACGATAGTACCTGTAATTCTATAGTCATTTCGACAGAGGAGTCAGGAATTATTGGGACTGATTTATATGTCGTATCTAATTAACCATAAATGACTGTTACATAAATTGCATCTATTATTTTTGGTATCGAAGTAAAAGTCTTTAGTATGTTAAATGAACTTCTATCATATTAGAAGCAACATGTCTGATCTTTTCAGATTTTAACAAGGGAATCACATCTGGAGTGTCCCATGGCACTGTTCTTGAACCTGCATTTCCCAATATTTTTTATTACTTTTTACTGCATTGAAGGTTATATAATATGATATGATGATGATACAACGATCTATACAAAAATCTTACCCTAACTCTGAGGTTAACAGTACCTGCCTCACTTGATGAAGACAAGAACAGGTTTGCAACTGATGCAGGTCTCGAACAGTTCCCTGATCACCATAGATTACATTTAGCTGACAGTGTCTTACCTGATGTACCCTCTTTGAAATAATTAAAAAATTGACCTTCGAGTGTCACCTCAGATATGTGGCATTACGCAGTGCTCAAACAAACAATGATGTACGAAAATCCTTCAAGATATTTTCACGTAAAAACATTTTAAAGACAATAGTTTTATTTATTTATTTATTTTTTATTATTAATTGATTTTGATTTTTTTTTCATTTCTGTTAATTTTCATCACTGCTCATCAGTTTGGATGTTAAGTGCATTGCGATTCAGAATTATTAGATAAAGTACTTACATTTAATTTTCATTACCGAACATTTCACTTGAAATCCACCATAGAAAGAATATTGCAGCATTAAGCGTATTCTACAGATTTTTTTTTAAATAATCCCGTTAGCTCATACACAGTAAACTCAAAGCTCCTTACATCTCAGGACGTGTGGCTAGATATTCACTATCACTCATTTCCCGACTCTTGCTGTTTATACACTGGCCGACTTCTCAGTACTCTTGATGCCTTATTCCCTACTTTACTGGAATACGAAATACATAACCTAATGATGCTTTGCATACCGCTGATGTCAAATCGTTGAAGCCTCTGGATTTTTTTTATCATTAATACTTCAACAGTATTCATGGGCTTTCAGTTTACTTTTTCGTATTTGTTTCAGGTTTTTATAAGATGGTTCATTTCATCATTATATTTTAATATCATAGATTTTGATATCTTAATGAGTTGATGCTCGCCGTTAGATCCACTTTGGAGTATAATGCTTCAAATAAAACCATTAACTGCAAATCATCCTAATCTCGATCTTCAATACCTATAATAATAATAATAATAATAATAATAATAATAATAATAATAATAATAATAATAATGATAATAATAATATATTAGTAATAGTAATGATTATATGTATATATATATATATATATATATATATATATATATATATATATATATATATATATATATATATATATATATATATATATATATATATATATATATATATATAGTGAGAGAGAGAGAGAGAGAGAGAGAGAGAGAGAGAGAGAGAGAGAGAGAGAGAGAGAGAGAGAGGTGGGGGGGGGGGGGGGAAATGGTGGAGGTTCAATCTCCTCTCTCGCTGTCTGGAGTCCTCTACTATTACCTCCAGTTTCCTCATCTCCTCCGCAGGGGACACATCAGGGGCTTAAACGCCCATGAAACCATCCTTACTCAGTGTCCTTTCAAGCCCCTACTTAAAAGAAGCTCAAGTGCAGGGAAAAGACACACCATGGTTCCACATACTGTTTTCGCCTCGCTGAGCGTCTTGTCATTATTCATTGTATTCAGTTCGACCGCCAATTCAACCTTGTCTACTAACACATCGTAAGAAGTAGTTGTCGCACCGAGGTTCAAATAAGCACGTTTTTGCTGTAATTCAAAGTATTATTTTCCCAGGAAACAATGCCTGACTCAGGAATGCGTGCTCATGGGCGACAGCAGATTACCTACTCACACACCTCGTCTTTAGAACTTCGAAGCCTCATATGACGTCATCCGTGGTGAAGCTTAGAACTCATATCGTTCTTTTGATTTTGGAATGAATGTCTCCCACGCCTGCGTCTCCGGGATCAGGATGACCCCGCGCGGCGCTGTCCGTGAGGAGGTGCCGGGTGGCTCAGTCCTGTTTGACTGCCGCGGGAGGTGGGTGTCTCGCTCCGGCTGTGGCTCCCGAGGACTGTTGCTGCTGCTCGTACAGCCGCCGGTGTGTGACCACCTTATGACCTGGATCACTTTACAAAGTTGTAAAAATGGTCAGAAAAACTCAGTTTTGCAAGAGCACGTTTAAGTGAGAGAAGTTATCTGAACACGACACAAAAAGAAGGAAAAGTGACGTAGAGAATATTCAATGAATTCAATGAAATACACAGAATGAGTTAATAGAGCAGCCTCGCAGTCCTTCATGGATCAGCCATTGTGAAGTTCTAAGACAGTAAGTGGACAGCCTACCGAGTACCGGCAGTCCTTGTGATCGTGAGTGGTGGAGGGAGGGTGGCTGCCAGGACCGCAGTACAATTTTACTCATGACCATTCCGAGGGTATGTGGCGATCACGAACACTGACAAGACAGCGCGGGACGCCTGCCTCTTGACGCCTGGACATTGTCGTCTTCCACTTTACGGTACGTGACAGAAGAACAATAAGTGAACCATTTTCGAATGCAAATCTGTTTATACAAAAGCCTACTTAAAAGTTACTACAACAGATGGTTTTCTGGGTAGTGTGTGTGTGTGGGTGGGTGAGAGGGTGGGTGAGTGTATGGGTGAATGTGGTGTATTTTGATACCAGATTACAAAAAAAAGAAAAGAGAGAAATCCATGTTCGCTTGTTTTCCTTTTCAATTGAATGCAGATTTCCATGCCCTGTACATCAGTTACACAGTCACTGTTTTACTCTGAAATCACGTAACGCATTTTTCACGGTCTATATGAATGCCTCAGTTTGTCTGTCCGTCTGTTCCGTCTTTCTACCTATCGGCTCGTTCGTATGTATGCATGCATGTGTGAATGTGCCAAGGTTTTTTTTCTCATACAAATTTGAGTGTGTGTGTGTGTGTTTGTGTGTGTGTGTGTGTGTGTGTGTGTATGTGTGTGTGTGTGTGTGTGTGTGTGTGTGTGTGTGTGTGTGTGTGTGTGAAGTGTGAGTGGTGTGCGACTTTCAGTGAAACCCGAGAAGAAACAAGTATTTCTTAGCCGATTTCTGCTTCGATAAACTTAGAAAACCAGGAAGACGTGACCTCAACTCAGCTTCTTTATGGAACCAGAATGTATTGCCGTCTCCTGCGTGTCCCTAACCCCGCCGTTTTTTTATTTTTTTTATTTGCTGTTCACGCTCCACACATTCGATTGACCACACCTGCACTCTCTCTCTCTCTCTCTCTCTCTCTCTCTCTCTCTCTCTCTCTCTCTCTCTCTCTCTCTCTCTCTCTCTCTCCTAGAATTTTAGAGTTGTACATCACTTGCAGACTTTTTTTTTCGTGTTCATGTGGTATTTATCATCAGTGGATTTATAGCTTGTCTGTTCTTAGCGATTGGTTTTTAAATCTCGGGAGATGATTTCCGTCTGTGTGTGTGTGTGTGTGTGTGTGTGTGTGTGTGTGTGTGTGTGTGTGTGTGTGTGTGTGTGTGTGTGCGTGTGTGTGTGCGCGCGCGCGTGCATTGTCTCGTGTATGTGTGTATATATATATATATATATATATATATATATATATATATATATATATATATATATATATATATATATATATATATATATATATATATATATATTTTTTTTTTTTTTTTTTTTTTCCTCCTAAGGGTAGACGGGCACGTGGCCGTGTCGTTGAGGGAGGGTGTTGTTACCGTTGAGTTTCTTGAGTACGTGACGAGTATGGGTGAAACAAATCACAACCTTGTTCGACTCACAGAAATGTTTCTTTTAACTCTTCTCGTTCAGCTTGATGATTTCAAGCTGTTACTTGCGCAGTTTTTTTTTTTTCTTTCCATTAAGATGGCGAATATTTCATGAGATAAATGATTCCAGTTGATTTTCATAGCTAAAAAAAAAAAAAAAAATCAGGAAAATAAGTTCTTTCCATGGTCCACTTCCTGTCGAGCGACCTTTTAGAGCAGGAGGAAGGGTGAGGTCCCAGAGGTCCCAGCTATTTCGAGTGGCTTGCCTCTTTGTTATTTGATGTTGACTCAAAATTTAAAGTTTTTTTTATTATTATTTTTTCAAAGACTGAAAATATTTTTCTGACTCGCAAAATATGTTCCTGCCAGGATTAGCAAAAATTGTTGTTTCGGGCACTCTTCCACTGTCCCTAAATTTCCTGGATATCCTGAGATGATGTATGTGTGGGTGACTGCAATCGAAGCGCGGCAGACGTCTGTCCCAGGCTTGGGCAAGGCGGCTGTGCCTCGCGATAGGCACCACCAGACCACGTTATTGACGGAGCTAAGCCTTGCCGACCATTAAATAGTTCTCGTGAATGTTCGGAGCGAGCCCTCAACCGGCAACGCACTGACCTGCAGTTATTACAATTGCTAATTAAAGCAGGCTGTGATGTTAGAGCCAGCGTGTAGGCCGGATGGGACAAAAATTAAAGGAATCACTAACAAAACTCCAATGAAAAGTATGAGTTACATGGCACAAAATTGTTTCGATGACGTTATGAATTCCCCAGCTCTTTTATATGATTTCAAAGGTTCTGTCAAAAGCGTCACAGTATTTCAACACCGTCACCTATTAAAAGATACAAGAAGCAACACATCATATGCTACACTCCTTGAAGCTTAGTAAAAAAAAAAAAAATTGTTCAAACGATTTCCTTCATAAAAAGAAGTCATTGTAAAGAAAATTAATGTAGTGTCTTTCCTCAAACATAATTAAGATCTAAAAAAGCAATTTTATAAAAGCATACTAAAAGTTCCAACAGTGTACATGAATGGTCCTTTATGCTATCTGACTTTGAATATGAAATGCTTACTACAGTTAACGTGAACCAAAAAGTAATTAAATTAGGATGAATTAAAAAGAGCAATCATACAGCTATTGCTATTGAAAACAGACAAGTGTTAGTACTAGCAGTAGCAGTGGTAGTAGTAGTAGTAGTAGTAGTAGTAGTAGTAGTAGTAGTAGTAGTAGTAGTAGTAGTAGTAGTAGTAGCAGAGGTTGTAGAGGTAGTGTTAATAGCAGCAGCAATAGTAAGTGATAGTGGTAGTAATCATGGTGAAAATGGTGACAGTCGTACCATCAACAATAAATGGTATTAGTAATCGTGACTGGAAGTACGTATATGATAACAAACGAAAAAACAACACTGAAAAGAAGAAATGTCCATAATGGCCAAAAAGAAAAATAAAGGTGAACCTAAACGAGAAAAGAAAGAGAACAGCATCGCCAGCGTAGAGATGATTTAGTCAAGTGTACACACATACTTCTTTGACATGTATGAAGGACTAATGATATAATATAGCAAGATATTTACTAGAGCGCCGCGCCCTTTGTGTTCTCGGGTCATCCGAGCCTCGCCGTGCCCTGAGGTGAGGAGAAAGCAAGGTGTTATCGAAAAGGTAGAAAAAAAAAATCATTACCACTATTATCATCACCATCACCACACATTCAGAGATAAGCATTGCTCGTCCACAAAGACATTTACCTACAAACACATACACACACACACACACACACTCTCTCTCTCTCTCTCTCTCTCTCTCTCTGCTATCCGCCTGTCGCTGCTGATTGCATAGCATTCAGTGATATTTTTTCATTAATTTCCTGTTTTCATATTTCCGTTTATCTTTCTTTGTTATTGTTTATCTGTAACTACCCCACACCCATTTTTTTTTTTTCTTTCGTAACATCTTTCAGTTTGCTCTTTCATCATTAAGAGTCTTCATTTGTCCTTCTGCGTTATGCTAAACATTATTCTCACTATCCTAGTTTAAGCGCTGTAAAAGTTTACGCCCTAAAACTTTCGAATGGTTCTGTGATATTTTTATTTTTTTTTTATCCATAAATTATCACTACCAGAAAATCTCATGGTAAATTTTTTGTTCTCTCTGAAGCATAGTACACTAGTTTTCATGGTAATGTTGTTTTCTTTGCCAGAAACCTCTCACACTGTCTTTCATTTTAGATGTGCTGGGTGCTTTAGCGCTGCTGGAGCTTAATGGATTCATTTCTCAGATTCTTCTTAAATTCCATTCGAAACATTAATTAATGAGATGTTATAATGAGTCATCAATGAAAATGATTTTGCAAGCGTTACCTGTCTAAGTGCTTTTTTCGCGCCTTAAATGCCATTCCCCTGTGATTTCAAATGGTTAGCTAAAAACTATAGAAATTAGGTGAAATAAGCCGTGTTTGGTGGGAAGTGGCTCCTGTAGGGAAAGTACGGGTTATCTTGAGCCTTATCTCTATTCCGTTGTATGTTGCCTCAAATAACTTTATCCCTATAATATTAGACGGTCTCCCACGGTAAGTAAGGATAATTGGTTATTCTTATTTAAGAATAAATACATGCTAGAAACCAAAGATATCAGTTTGTAAACAAAGCATGTGTTATGGAATTTTTAAACAAAAGGCTTCCTACAGTTAGGTAAGGTTCTTTGGCAAGTTAGAGGTTGATGTTGGTTGAGTAGTTGATTATGGCGAATCTGTCCAATGGCAAAATACCTCCCGTAGAGTGTGCGTAGTCAGACTTGGTAAGTCAATTGTGTGGTAAATCACCCATCGTTCTCAGCCACTGCTTAGCTATCTGTTCCTGATGATCGCGTCTCAGTATAAAGCCTCTAATGACGTAGGTGAAAGCTGAGTTAGTGCTGCGTCATCTCCGTTTTTATACTCATCTCACCAAGAATAATCTACTCAGCACTGATGTCTGTGATATAACTTATTATTCTGTACATTTACCATTAATTAGTAAAACTTGCTTGTGTGACGTAGAAATAGGTAAAGTGACAAGTACACTACATTAAATGGCTGATATGGTGACTGTGGCCAAAGACAATCTGGTGCTGGGCGAAATTGGTCATCCCGTCAGCACGAGTAAATCCAGGAATACATTCACCCAAGTTTAGGTGCCTTTCCTCACTCATTACTCTATATTGCTTTCTGGTAATATAAATTTAACTATTCTTTTTTTTTTTTTTTTTTCATTATATAATTACATTTATTTTTTCTTTTAAGAGAGAAAACAAGAAACAAGGGGCGATCAGGAACAAATGTATATTGTTAAACTGATGGGTCTCTTCTCACTCAGTTACTTTACTCAACTTGCTCCGTTTCCTTCCTGATGTACTTCACGCACAACAAAGCAACAGTATTGTGTTGCGTGGATGCATGCAGATACAGACTGATGCGTAAAATCTATGAGTGAAAGAAGTGAGGTCGCCAAAACATGTTTTTTTGTTCAGATATAATACAAATTATCCACATCTCTATTAAGTTGTATAGACAAAATTGTTTTGTGTGTTGCATGTAGAACATGTTCAGATAGAAATGGAGCAAGCAGAGTAATGGAGCGAAAAGAAATACATAGACATTAGATGTGTGTGTGTGTTACTCATCTTTCCTTGTTGTGTGTTCTTTCATTACACACCATACATTCTGTTACGAAGAGCATACAAAAATGGTTAAGTTTACATTTACAGTAAATAATGTAGATTAATGAGTAAGAAAAATCGCATGAACATTGTATAAATGTGTTTCTAGGGTATCTTTTCAACATTGTGACTAATTAATCACTTCATAATCGATATTAATGCCGTGATTAGCTGTCGAATGTCTGTCATGAACAGAGTTTGTATGCTAAAGTGATTCAATCCACATAATAATAATAATAATAATAATAATAATAATAATAATAATATTATTATTATTATTATTATTATTATTATTATTATTATTATTATTATTATTTTTATCATCATCATCATTATTATTATTATTATTATTATTATTATTATTATTATTATTATTATTATTATTATTTATTTATTTATCTATTTATTTATTTTTTTTTCGCCAGGGAGATTGGTCGAGAATTACAGAAAAAAAAATGTTGCTCAACTTGCTGCTCCCGAAAGGTCAAAGAAATGGTTAAAAAGGTTGATCAGTTCAGTTTTGGAAGTGTTTTCATGCTTCTCTCTTGCACCAGTTCAAATTTTGGAAAGAAAAAAAAAAGAAATCAGAAAGGCATAGAGTTCCAGAGTTTACTAGTGTAAGGGATGAACGAAGATGCCATGCCGGTGAATTTTTGTGGGTGTGTAAACAAGCCTATAAATAACGTAATATTGTTTACAGAGTGACACAGCCCTTATTCAAATCATGATATGCACCTTTTGTTTGAAATACTCTGGCGTAACGTAGCAAGTTCACAAGCAATATTCTGCTATTTTACCAAACACACACACACACACACACACGCTCGCCCACACGCACGTAGAAAACGTACTACCTTTGACGAAGCTGATGGGCAATCTTTACTCTTTCGTTAACTGGTCAACCCGAACACGAGCAACTGCTATGAACTACTCCTCTGTCAATGCCCTCCCTCTTTTTTTATAAGTCTTTTGTGTGGGATTTACTCAAAGGGTATGCAACTAAGGCATACTTAGTATGAAATCCGAAAAAAAAAGACGACTGCCTCCCAAAAATTGAAGGATTTCAATGACCAATAACGTTGAGTGAAGAAAACAAACTGTTTGTGTTAAAATATTTAGTATAAAACAACTACTTAATAAACAATAAAAGAAAATTGCACTGTGTATGAATAAGAATTACCAAAAAAGCGTTAAATACATCCATATAGTCGCATTAACTAGAATGTGCGTCTGCAATACGAAACCAAGAATGTGGTTCAAAATTTACTCTTGTGTCGGAGAGGATCATACTTCTGTGGCGTAGTGGCTGCCAAAGTAATGTCATTGTCTATAAGTATTTGAAACGTAAAAATATCATTAATTGTTTTCTTACTTTACTTATTTACTTGATTTTCTTACTATGATAAAATATTGCTTGATCATAATGCGAGGTCCCTCTACGTAATGAAATGAATAACATATTAAGTATGTGATAACCGTCTAGTTGACCTGTTTTGTGCCGCGAAATCAATTATTAGAAATGGAAGAAGATTAACCAGGTAGGGAAGAGAATAGAAAATTTTGATTTCCAGAATATAGATAATTTTTCATGTTATACTGATCTTATAATATCTTTTAACATTGCTTTCAATTTGTTATTATAATCTTTTTAATAACCGCTCTAATCAAGTATAAACGCCCTAATACCTCGTTACATTGTGTTCCCTTCAAAGTAACACAAACCAGGTACTACAAAGGAATTATTTACATTTGCAGGGATAGAGTTTGAGGTATGAAATAGAAAAAATGCTCACAGATAATACTGAATCTTATTGCCATGTAAGTAAATGCTGTTTAGAGAATTCTGTAATTAGTATGAAGTTTCTCTCTCTCTCTCTCTCTCTCTCTCTCTCTCTCTCTCTCTCTCTCTCTCTCTCTCTCTCTCTCTCTCTCTCTCTCTCTCTCTCTCTCTCTCTCTCTCTCTCTCTCTCTCTCTCTCTCTCTCTCTCTGTAAGGTACGACATTATTCCAGCGGAAACAACAATCAAAATGTGAACACAAAATCCATTGCATATCGTCACAAGAACATGACCACCAACATGACGCCCGATGTCTCTTAAATAACTCAGGCCGTGTAGTAAGTCACACTGAGCTTGTTTGGTCCGCGTCAACACTAAACTGTAATAGAAATATGTTTGTCCACGAGAGAATTTGTAGCTACACCAGCCATTATTAAGCGAAAATACAGTGGAAAAACGTATTTCACGATTCGATTTGACTTTGCTTATGACTTGTTCTTTTAAGATTTGACTGGACTGAAAGATTTTTCTTTTCTTTATATATAACATTTACTATTATCTATATTCC
>NC_087152.1:20067500-20070000 GCF_035594125.1 Scylla paramamosain | reverse complement strand
ATAATTAGAAGAAGAAGAAGAAGAAGAAGAAAAAGAAGAAGAAAAGAACAACAACAGCAACAACAACAACAACAACAACAATAAGTAGATGCTCCACTCAAAGTTAGGTGAGAGGAGTGGGACGAAGAGTGGTTGGCATACCACAGAGCGATCCATCCTTGAGTCTGACTTTATATTGGATTTTCTTTCTATTCATGTCTCGTACCCTTTGCCTCCCTTTGTTAAGAGAGATGGGATTCCTTGTCACTGCTGGTGGTGGTGGTGGTGGTGGTGGTGGTAGTGCTGCGGCTGTTACTGCGGTACCGTTCCTTTCGTTATACTTGTACATTTAACAAGCTCTGTTTATATTTTTTTACATTAAGTTACTGTGTATGGTTTTAGTTTAGCATTGCTGATCCATAAAACGCTGCAATATAGAAGTAAAAAGAGTCTACGTAATTAATTAATCTCAGTATCTAACTAACTGATTAATGGAAGAAGCAATGGTCACTTGACCTAAAACATTCATCACGACGCAGCTGCTAAAATGCGAGTAACAGTGAGAACACAGAGAACTGCAAGCAAGTCAACGGCCAATCACACAATAATTAAATGAAAAATAAATAAAAAGATTCGGTTGACAAATGACTTTAAATGATTGAACGTGTCAGTGCAATAAAAAGAAAATATGATTTCCTTCTTTGAGGACAAAAACTTTTGAAATTCTCCAGGTTTACCAAACTAGTAGACACGCCAAGAGAGAGAGAGAGAGAGAGAGAGAGAGAGAGAGAGAGAGAGAGAGAGAGAGAGAGAGAGAGAGAGAGAGAGAGAGAGAGAGATTACAATATTTTTATTTTCCATCTTCAAAGGAATATGTAACGTTTTCTCACCGCAACCGGAGATAATCACGGGCAAGGCCACAACTTTATTCATCAAGTGTGTTGATGAAAAATAAAATGTATGAAATCTCTTGAAAGAAAAGGTGTTCAGAGTGTGGGCTGCCAGCTTTGTAAACTTCCACGCCAACATCATGCTTCAAACCGTTTGCATACTTGTGATCCAACAAAAGAAATGCATGGTAAGATGCTCTGTTAACTCTGCCTTACTTCCCGGCAGCTGCAAACTCGCCAGGAAGTACTAAGCCGTAACAGAGAGTGAGGAAATGGACAGCTTGTCAAATATATCCTAATTTTTAAAACCGTGTCTTGTATTTCCTTTCTTAGATATCGGTGTTAAGTTAGTAGCTAGCTTCTAAATACCTGGGAAGATAAAGTGTTAAAAGAAACAAGTGGCATACAGGGATAGCTTTTAGATTCTCAGTTTAGGCAAAAAAATGAGACGGCAGACGAAAACCTTCCTCTAAAGTTTATTTACTCGATCAGGGGAGGTCTTCTGTTGAAAAATGATGAGGTCTTAATCACGGAAGTAACCTCTGATGCGGAACACATGCATTGTAGCAGCTTCGTGAGGCAGAGGCAAATCCTGAAGAAGAGGCAGGGTGTCTAGATAGAGTGACAGGAGCAGCACTATTTGAACATGGAGAAAGGCAACATGGGGTGGGAAATAAAAGATAGACAGGTTAGATTCCCTGAAATAAATGGAAATAATCCACCTTTAGTACATGTTGGATATTACGAGGCAAAATAGCTGGGCCCACAATAAGTCTCCAGTGCATGCAAGGTACCGCTAATAGCATATAGCATACTTTACATGTCATTTGTAAACAATAAACGCTGAAAAATCGAGCAAAGATGAACCTTCTCATAATAAAGCCAAGAAACAGGTAAAGATAAGATCTGAAACCTCTATTCATTAGCCTTAAACCAGTTACAAGGAATATAAAACTGAAAGGTAAATTAAAATACACATTGATTATTCATCTCTGGCCACGTCAGTCACTAAGATACTCTTTGTTCATCCGTCCTCGCGCTGCGTTACCTCCCGGCCAGCCACTGACAGCAGCGTTGCTCTAATGAAACTGTCAACCAACGCGGGTGGAAAACAGAGTGCTCAACGTGATACACTTTGCGAACTAGACTAACAAATTAATAAAGTAACCGGTCCTGTATACGTCATTTGTGTGTGTGTGTGTGTGTGTGTGTGTGTGTGTGTGTGTGTGTGTGTGAAGTACATTAGCCGTCACATGTTTTTTTCATACTCTGATACTACAGTATTGAGTTTCAATGAAGATCAATGTGACTTCAAAGCCACTTGTTCCTATCTAAGCGCAACGCCACACTAAAATCCTTCATTATTCTAAACAGTGGCGTCGGCAAGTTTTCACGGTGTCAATGTGTCGGTTGTTTACCAAGTGGTGGTAGTGAGCAAGACGAGGAGGAGGAGGAAAGGAAAAAGCTGGAGGATCTTATGTAAAAGGGCATAGCTCAAAATCGAAACATTAGCATCAGTTCTTTAAATTAGAGCTACACATTCGTGAAATTTTATCGGAATGCTAAGAGTATAACATAAATATATCATCATTCAGCTCTGCCTCATCTACGTAGGAAATTACTGTTACAGG
>NC_087152.1:20035000-20062500 GCF_035594125.1 Scylla paramamosain | reverse complement strand
GCTAATTCAGCAGTGTGCATCAAGTATGAGGAGTTCGTTCGCTGCCGTCTTGAAGAAAAAGAAAGAAACACTACTGTTGCTGGACATAGCAGAGAAGATACTTTAATTTATTTCTTACTTGGTTTTGGTACCGTTACTGAAGAATCCGAATGACACTCATGGACCGGAGTTCCCTGGTGAAAATTCGGAAATTCTACGTTTGTTCTACGTCATCATGTGTCATTTCACAGTCACACGATTGCTTCTTCTTACGCAATGCATTACGTCTTTTTGCAATCCGCTGCTATTCAGAGTTGCACATTTTTTTTTTTCATTTAGTAACACTATTCTTCAAAATAGTTGATTAATTACGCCGATGTTGATGTAGAAGAATGGAGTTTGTGGCTTTACGAGTATCATTACTATAGTAGTCTTCACGAAACTATCATATTAAGCTCATTTTTGCCTGCCGTTTGTCAACCTCCGTCAGTTATTCACAGCTATGAATTCTCTTCATAATCATTCGGTGAATCTCAGTGTTAACTAATAACCAACACTACAACAAAATTAAACTGTTTCAATCCCTGCGCATTGAGCCAAATGTGCCCATGAGACGTTCTCCCTGGATTTTTCTAATATCTTTCTATTATTTTTTTTTTTCAGTCACTATCATTGTTTCCCTTTTATTCATTTTTTTTTTTTTTGTTCACTTGTCCAGATTGCAATCAGGTATCATGTTGAACTTGTATGACCAGTATCTCAGATCTGCTCGCATGCACGTGAGTTTTGTTCAAGAAGGAAAATAAAACATTTTCATGATAATGCATGGTTTGCTACTGATATTCTTGCCTTTCTCTCCACGACGAATTCACCAGCCACATCTCTCACAACTACAGAAATACTGGTTGCGCTTTAAGGTTTCATAAGCAGAATAAGATTCCTTATCATCAAAAAAGAGACTGCTGAACGATTATTCCAGTAAGTGATGTTTTGATGAGGGAGTCATGAACACATTTAGATTTATAGTCGAGATCTGCCTTCGTGTTAATACTGATAAGATATCAGGTGGTGGAAGAGACGTGGATAGTTCATTTTTAAAAGAAATACGCTGAAGTTTCGGTAGTCTTCTCTTAAAAGTAGTAAAAACATCAATATTTCACTTTTATTTTTATATGTAAGAGGGGGTTTTGGCCTAGGACAATAAGAAGGAAGAATAAGAGAGAGAGAGAGAGAGAGAGAGAGAGAGAGAGAGAGAGAGAGAGAGAGAGAGAGAGAGAGAGAGAGAGAGAGAGAGAGAGAGAGAGAGAAAGGCCCACTGATGTGCCAATGCCTAAAGAGAACAGCGAAATAGATTATCCGAAGTTGGAGGATAAGTCTCTTGAGACCTCCCTCTTGAAAGAGTTCAGGTTATAGGAAGGGGAAACTACAGAAGCAGGCAGTGGGTTTCAGGGTTTACCAGAAAAAAGAGGTGAATGATTGAGAATATTTGTTATTTCTTGCAGTAGAGAGATGGACAGAATGAAAAAAAGGTAAAAAGTCTTGTGCAACGAGGCTGCGGGAGAAGGGGAGGCATACAGTTAGTAAGATCAGTTAAGGTGAAGATAGCGCTAGAAGAAAGCAAGAAATCCAACACTGCGGCGAAGAGAGAGAGAGAGAGAGAGAGAGAGAGAGAGAGAGAGAGAGAGAGAGAGAGAGAGAGAGAGAGAGAGAGAGAGAGAGAGAGAGAGAGAGTATGACGAATGCTTTTGATTCCACCTTGTCTAGAAGAGCGGTATGAATGGAACTCCCATATACACTTGTGTGGTACTCCATACTTAGACGTATGGACTCTAACTCTGCCTCTGTGCTGATGAGGGTTAAAAACTGGCGGAGACGACTCAGAATGCTTAACCTCATAGAAGCTGTTTTAGCTGGAGATAAGATGTTGAATTTCCAGTTTAGGTAAGCCCCGTCATTCAGGATTCTCGTCATGACAGCACGAAGAATAGCGGTCATAGCTCTGTCGTGACTCATTTTTGTGGTCAGTCGTGACGAGTCTCGACTGTCGTAAGTCATTATGGGACCGTCACGAATTTTTTTGTACATGCTTCAAAAAAGTCATGGAGCTCGACGATTATTCAATAATGACCTACGACAGTCAAGACTCGTTACGACTGGTTACAAAACTGCGTCACGGCAGAGACACGACACCGCATTCTTGACGCTGTCGTGACGACAATCTTGAATTTGTGACGGGAGCTATAAAGGACAGACTAAGAGACCAAGCATGTTCAGTGTAGAGGAAGAGAACAGTTGAGTGTCATCGAAGAAGAGGGCAAAGTTATCTGGAAGATTGTGTTGAGCTGATAAATGGAGGAAATGGGTTTTTTCAGGCACTGAACAACACTAAGTTTATTTTGCCCAATTCAAAAGTTTTAGAAAGATGAGAAGTCAGGTGTTCAGTGAGTTGTTAGATTTATGAAGGGTAGGACATCTATGGAAAGACGTGGAAAATTGCAGAGTGGTATCATCAGCGTAGGAGTGGATAGGACAAGAAGTTCGACTTACAAGATCATTGAATAATAATAGAGAGTGGATGACAGGACAGAACACTGAGGAACACCACATCAGCAATATAACAGTCAAAAAGGACACTTGAGATAAAGGTACACAGAGAAGGATAGAAGCTGTTGGAGGATAGTTTGGAAATTAGCTTTGTGGAATACTTTATCAAATGCTTGTGATATTTCTAAGGCAAAAGTGAAAGTTTCACCAAAAGAAGATGACCAAGACTTAGTAAGGAAAGACACGTGTAGAAACATGGACAATTTGCTTACGAAAGAAACTTACATATGCGCAGGTAGTATACCCTTAAAATTACACAAAGCTATGTTTAATGTACTCTAAAAAGACTTCAATACCATTTGATTGTAACATATCAACGCTTTTAAAATACCTACAATAGACATTTATGAATACGTGAACGTGCCTTATCCTCGAACTTGATAGAATGGTTTGATGCCACGTTTAAAGTATAACTTAAAGATTGATCAGATAGACAAAATAGTTAAAACAAACCTTTTACAGTCTGTTGCTGATAAAATTGTATACGGCTGCTCAAAGACAAGTATTAAGTGCCGTGTTGTCAGTAGCAATCAAGTGCTCAAATGAGTAACGAATGTCACGTTTTTACAGCAGTCAAAAGGTAGAGTATTAGACCATCCTTGCAGCCTCTTTCCTCTTCTCCTTACCTATTACATCTTCTCAGTAACGGTGCTTTGAAAATATCTTCGGAAAGAGCATTTGCGCCTCCAGGTACCTTTAGACTTTTTGATCAAACAACTGAAAAAAATAACTCCAGTGTGCGTTACCTGCCTGAGACCATTGTGCGTCTGAGAGAAGGTGGACTCAGGGATTCTCTTCAGCTCGCTCTTTGTCACCTTCCTCCTCTTGTGACTGCACTGGGAAAAGTTTTGATTTACTTCTAAAGTTCGCAGACCTCAAGAAACGACAGTTTATTCATAGCCGCGAAATGCTTCCTCTTCGGCGATATTCAATAAAGCATCTCTTGTCCCAGAGAGAGAGAGAGAGAGAGAGAGAGAGAGAGAGAGAGAGAGAGAGAGAGAGAGAGAGAGAGAGAGAGAGAGAGAGAGAAGGGTGGGTATGAATTAGGTATAATAAAAAATATTTCAACAGACTCAGGATGAGCAATGGTAGTAATAATTGTAGTAATAATCTTGCATTCATACCTTTCACAGCCAAGTTAGCATCGCAGTATTACTCCAAATTACTAGCAGCGAGTGAGGTGCGATTATGATTCATAAATTCAGCGAAATACGAGGTTGGTGCCATTTGCCGCAGAGACAGAACAGCTTGCTGAAAATAAAAATTAGCAAAGCTGGATTAAAATGGTTGTGTTTGGACATTAACAAAAATAATTTTTCAAATATTTTCAACGAGAGAGAGAGAGAGAGAGAGAGAGAGAGAGAGAGAGAGAGAGAGAGAGAGAGAGAGAGAGAGAGAGAGAGAGAGAGAGAGAGAGGACAATTTACAGTAAATACAGAGCGTCTTACGGAACAGCTGGATCTTTCTGGTTTTTGTCCCTCAGCGCCCTGCGATACACTAGATTTTTTTTTTTATGATGAAAACAGGAAAGAAAACAATGGAATATAAAATGCCGCAGGTAAAAAACGCATCAGCTTTGGACAACTGGAGAACGAGTAAACAGAATTGAACGGCACAGGTTTTGCGCGCTTGCTACCTGTTAACAAATCTTCAGTGACAAATATTGTGTTAATAAATATATGAAAGCATCAGTTTTCAGTCACAGATATTTTAACTGTCGGGCTTCAGTTACAAATACTCTAAAAGCTGACAGGCACTGTTCCACGCAGCACGTGAAAAGTGGCCGGGGGATATTTACATTTTATCAAACGAGTATCACTTTTCATCCAGCCTATCCTTCCTTGCGCCAAATAGTGTATTTATATGAGAAACAGATACGCTCCTCTCATCACTGTTTCATGTGAAGAGTACGAATATAAACTGATGTTTTCATGGGTATGCGTACACTTTAACTGAAATTGTGTGGCACGAGTCGATACTGACGCAGTTTCACGAGATCCCATCGGAGAAGTAATCACTGAGGAATTCGGAAGTTGAATAAGTTATAGTGCCGCAACACCAAGGTTATGCCGCCACCTGGGATTACACGAGTGCGCTGCCTCCCCTCCAGAAGAAAAACTGTAGTGAGCCAGGATCGAAACTTGAAACGTTTAGTTCACGAGTGAATCAATGTACCACAGAGCCGCGTGCCCGGAATTTCTGCATGAAAATTAAAGAGAAGGATAAAAAAATGGTTTGCGGATTACCTAAAAAATACGACTATAATAATTCATTCACTTCTGATACTAAGCTGTTTGAGCGAGATATTCACTTGTAACTGCAAAATATCCCTGAGCAGTTGTAAAATTAAAATCAAGAAATTATTCATATAGTTAGTTGTCACTGTTATCATAGTGTGTTCAATCCAGGTATATGTGACACCGTTCACACACCTGAACCAGATAGCTGCTCAATATAGCGCCAAATATAGTTACCGTGTACCGAGGATTTATCCAAATTACGTAGATTCATCACAATTCCGCTCCAAAACGTAATTCTCTCTCTCTCTCTCTCTCTCTCTCTCTCTCTCTCTCTCTCTCTCTCTCTCTCTCTCTCTCTCTCTCTCTCTCTCTCTCTGGTTAAACATTCTAAAAAGCAACATTCATCTTGTTAGCGTTCAAGCACAACCATTTTAATCCAGCTTTGATATTTTTTTTTTTTTCTATTTTCAGGAAGTTGTCCTGTCTCTGCGGCAAGTGCTACCAACCTCGTATTTCGCTGAATTTATGAATTATAATCGCACCTCACTCGGAGCTAGTAATTTGGCGTCATATTGCAAAGCGAACTTGGCTGTGAAATTCTCTCTCTCTCTCTCTCTCTCTCTCTCTCTCTCTCTCTCTCTCTCTCTCTCTCTCTCTCTCTCTCTCTCTCTCTTTCCTTCAAAATAATCAAGTTTTACACAGAATTTGACATTTTTAGGCTGTAAAAGCTTCGGTCCATCTCCTCAGCAGCAGGTGGAGACACGGTAGGGAGCAAAACACTGCCACACGGTGCCAACAAAACCACATCTATAATAAGGAATTAACATTTTTAGAATGCCGTTCACATCACCACTAATGCAAAAATAAAAAGAAGTTCTGTTCTTCTGGCAAATTTTTTTTTATTTTTTTTTTTTATGTAGGAAGGATACTGGCCAAGGGCAACAAAAATCTAATAAAAAAAAATGCCCACTGAAATGCCAGTCCCTTAAAAGGGTCAAAGCAGTGGTCAAAAATTGGTGGATAAGTGTCTTGAAACCTCCCTCTTGAAGGAATTCAAGTCATAGGAAGGTGGAAATACAGAAGCAGGCAAGGAGTTCCAGAGTTTACCAGAGAAAGGGATGAATGATTGAGAATACTGGTTAACTCTTGCGTTAGAGAGGTGGACAGAATAGGAGTGAGAGAAAGAAGAAAGTCTTGTGCAGCGAGGCCGCAGGAGGAGGGGAGGCATGCAGTTAGCAAGATCAGAAGAGCAGTTAGCATGAAAATAGCGGTAGAAGACAGCTAGATATGCAACACTGCGGCGGTGAGAGAGGGGCTGAAGACAGTCAGTTAGAGGAGAGGAGTTGATGAGACGAAAAGCTTTTGATTCCACCCTGTCTAGAACAGCAGTATGAGTGGAACCCCCCCAGACATGTGAAGCATACTCCATACATGGACGGATAAGGCCCTTGTACAGAGTTAGCAGCTGGGGGGGTGAGAAAAACTGGCGGAGACGTCTCAGAACACCTAACTTCATAGAAGCTGTTTTAGCTAGAGATGAGATGTGAAGTTTCCAGTTCAGATTATAAGTAAAGGACAGACCGAGGATGTTCAGTGTAGAAGAGGGGGACAGTTGAGTGTCATTGAAGAAGAGGGGATAGTTGTCTGGAAGATTGTGTCGAGTTGATAGATGGAGGAATTGAGTTTTTGAGGCATTGAACAATACCAAGTTTGCTCTGCCCCAATCAGAAATTTTAGAAAGATCAGAAGTCAGGCGTTCTGTGGCTTCCCTGCGTGATATGTTTACCTCCTGAAGGGTTGGACGTCTATGAAAAGACGTAGAAAAGTGCAGGGTGGTATCATCAGCATAGGAGTGGATAGGACAAGAAGTTTGGTTTAGAAGATCATTAATGAATAATAAGAAGAGAGTGGGTGACAGAACAGAACCCTGAGGAACACCACTGTTAATAGATTTAGGAGAAGAACAGTGACCGTCTACCACAGCAGCAATAGAACGGTCAGAAAGGAAACTTGAGATGAAGTTACAGAGAGAAGGATAGAAACCGTAGGAGGGTAGTTTGGAAATCAAAGCTTTGTGCCAGACTCTATCAAAGGCTTTTGATATGTCCAAGGCAACAGCAAAAGTTTCACCATAGTCTCTAAAAGAGGATGACCAAGGCTCAGTAAGGAAAGCCAGAAGATCACCAGTAGAGCGGCCTTGACGGAACCCGTACTGGCGATCAGATAGAAGGTTGTGAAGTGATAGATGTTTAAGAATCTTCCTGTTGAGGATAGATTCAAAAACTTTAGATAAGCAGGAAATTAAAGCAATAGGACGGTAGTTTGAGGGATTAGAGCGGTCACCCTTTTTAGGAACAGGTTGAATGTAGGCAAACTTCCAGCAAGAAGGAAAGGTAGATGTTGACAGACAGAGCTGAAAGAGTTTGACTAGGCAAGGTGCAAGCACGGAGGCACAGTTTCGGAGAACAATAGGAGGGACCCCATCAGGTCCATAAGCCTTCCGAGGGTTTAGGCCAGCGAGGGCATGGAAAACATCATTACGAAGAATTTTACTACGTGGCATGAAGTAGTCAGAGGGTGGAGGAGAGGGAGGAACAAGCCCAGAATCGTCCAAGGTAGAGTTTTTAGCAAAGGTTTGAGCAAAGAGTTCAGCTTTAGAAATAGATGTGATAGCAGTGGTGCCATCTGGTTGAAGTAGAGGAGGGAAAGAAGAAGAAGCAAAGTTATTGGAGATATTTTTGGCTAGATGCCAGAAATCACGAGGGGAGTTAGATCTTGAAAGGTTTTGACATTTTCTGTTAATGTAGGAGTTTTTGGCTAGTTGGAGAACAGACTTGGCATGGTTCCGGGCAGAAATATAAAGTGCATGAGATTCTGGTGAAGAAAGGCTTAAGTACCTTTTGTGGGCCACCTCTCTATCATGTATAGCACGAGAACAAGCTGTGTTAAACCAAGGTTTAGAAGGTTTAGGACGAGAAAAAGAGTGAGGAATGTACGCCTCCATGCCAGACACTATCACCTCTGTTATGCGCTCAGCACACAAAGACGGGTCTCTGACACGGAAGCAGTAGTCATTCCAAGGAAAATCAGCAAAATACCTCCTCAGGTCCCCCCAACTAGCAGAGGCAAAACGCCAGAGGCACCTTCGCTTAGGGGGATCCTGAGGAGGGATTGGAGTGATAGGACAAGATAAAGATATGAGATTGTGATCGGAGGAGCCCAACGGAGAAGAAAGGGTGACAGCATAAGCAGAAGGATTAGAGGTCAGGAAAAGGTCAAGAATGTTGGGTGTATCTCCAAGACGGTCAGGAATACGAGTAGGGTGTTGCACCAATTGCTCTAGGTCATGGAGGATAGCAAAGTTGTAGGCTAGTTCACCAGGATGGTCAGTGAAGGGAGAGGAAAGCCAAAGCTGGTGGTGAACATTGAAGTCTCCAAGAATGGAGATCTCTGCAAAAGGGAAGAGGGTCAGAATGTGCTCCACTTTGGAAGTTAAGTAGTCAAAGAATTTCTTATAGTCAGAGGAGTTAGGAGAGAGGTATACAGCACAGATAAATTTAGTATGAGAATGACTCTGTAGTCGTAGCCAGATGGTGGAAAACTCGGAAGATTCAAGAGCGTGGGCACGAGAGCAGGTTAAGTCATTGCGCACATAAACGCAGCATCCAGCTTTGGATCGAAAATGAGGATAGAGAAAGTAGGAGGGAACAGAAAAGGGGCTACTGTCAGTTGCCTCAGACACCTGAGTTTCAGTGAGGAAAAGAAGATGAGGTTTAGAAGAGGAGAGGTGGTGTTCTACAGATTGAAAATTAGATCTTAGACCGCGAATGTTGCAGAAGTTAATGAAGAAAAAGTTGAGGGGGGTGTCAAGACACTTAGGGTCGTCGACGGAAAGGCAGTCCGACCTGGAGACATTTATGGTCCCCTCCCCAGATGGGGACTCCGAGGCTGGTGTAGGAGTCGCCATGATTTTAAAATTTTTTGAGTGAAGGGTGTGTGTGTTATTAGGTGCTTGTAGTTTTGTGTGGAGGAAGAGAGTTGTCTTTAGAGGGCAGGCTGTGACTACCCCCTTGTGTTGTGAGACACAAAGGGAAACGTTCAGTGAGGTCACAGCTGGGTTTAATGATAAGTTCACAGCACCCCCTTAACAGTGCTTTAGACCTCACTGGGAGTAATTATCGTTTCGGCAGGTGTCTACTGCCTCCTCCTATAAATTGTCGATATGTAACTTATTAAATATAAAGTACGTAATATATTTTGTATTTTCTCTCAGTTCAAGTATAATTTTGCAATACCTTTATTCCCAACCACTGCTTATATATCTAAATGTACTGTCTGAAGCTGAATAAATTATTAATAACTTTAACTAAACAAGAAACGTGACCCGTACTCTTAAACGCTTTGTTCTCTTATCACAACAAATCCATATAAGTTCTCATAGGTGTTTTTCGTATTTGTAGTGTAAAATGGATGTTAGACTATCACTACAATCATAAAAAAAAAAAGTGTCCTTTTAAAACAAAAATAGTTTTCACTACAGGCCGATGAAAGTAGCCGAGATAAAACGTCAAAAATTTAAGAATACGGACCGAATCGTTGCACAAACAGCTATCGGCAGTGAGGGACCGAGACGGGAATTGGCTTGGCTTGTGTCTAGTTTCCACAGATTGCGTAAAAGTTCTAGTTCCCATCAATACAACCGCTTGTTAACGGCAAGCTGTACAAAACCAAGGCACAGGGAAAAAAATAAATAAATAAACACATTCTTTCGTCTTGGTTGGAAGTCTCCTCGCGCTACTAGCGGTACGCGTGAAAAGTGAGATTCATTTAATGATAATAGGATGGTGAGGCAGTTTACTTGAAGCTTTCACCAGCTGCCCCGGTATATCTTTTCTTAATATTGAAAGAGTGAATAAATCAGAGTCATGAAGAAATAAAAATCAAAACAGATGAAGAAATACGAATGAAAATATATAAAGAAATGAAGGCATAAATAAAAACGTAAGAATTAGGAATCAAAATAAACAAACAAATAGGTGACAAATTAGACGCAAAAACTGATGTCAAAATAAATGAAGAAACAAGAAACTGTCAAATTGAATGAGGAAATATTTCTCGGAACATATGGGCACATAGGAGTCGAAACAGATGAAGAAATGGTATTCAAAATGCATTAGAAATCTTAATCCCTTTCACTAATGGCAGTGAGTCTTATCTTATTATTAACGTGATCAAGGACCTCGACTAGACAATATCAAAATGAGCTTTGTCATGAAGTTCAAGAAGATCCGAAATAATAGATGTTTGTGATTTAATATGTGAACAGGTTAATTAGATCTGTAGATGTTATAATTGATATATGTACAAAAATACTTAGAATATAAGAATAAAAAAAAAATGTTAGATAATTTCTTACATCCGAAAAGTAAAGAAAGGTCAGCAGAGATGGACGCATATTTTTTTTTTTTCATATTTCCATCAGGCAATGAAACAATATGAAGTAATTACTACTTCAAGACGCTCTATCATTTGCACCACAAACCGTAACAGAATTCTAGAACGTAAAACTCAGCGGGAATATAAAAGCTACAGAAGAGTTTAATGTTGCGCGTAAAACGGCCTGGTAGGTGATTAACGAGTGTTGCTACACACCCAGCGCAAAGTATCCACCTAGTAGAGTATATCTACCAGTGTCATCTACCAGGACCTTGCCAAAGAAATGTCAGCTACAAACAGCAATAGGTAACAACACTTCTGAAATTGACGGTCTGTTACACACATGAATTGACAATACACTTAATTCTACGTCCGTGTTATGTGTCCGGTCTTACCGAGATCATATTTAACGGACGGGAATTCCTGAATATTAACACCGTCTTCATTTATTGCATACCGCACAGCAAATTTATTATTGATCCTTCCTCTGGATAAAAAAAAACAATTCTGATATCATTTTATAGTTCGAGAGGTGAACTTTGTAGTGATATGTTTAGAAAACTATAAACACAAAAAGAAATGAAAAAAAAAAATTAAATGTTAAGAGCGAGACGCTTGGAGATATCAATTATAAATCACAGCTTTAACTCGCTATAACTCAGAGAGAGAGAGAGAGAGAGAGAGAGAGAGAGAGAGAGAGAGAGAGAGAGAGAGAGAGAGAGAGAGAGAGAGAGAGAGAGAGAGAGAGAGAGAGAGAGAGAGAGAGAGAGACGAAGCACTGTTTCTTGCAACATTTAATAGAAAATTAGATTCTGCATCTAATGGTACGTCTTCATTCTCGTTGAGACAGAATCTAGTGCGTTAGAACTTCAAAAGACTGAGCGAATAAAGAAAAAAAATGTATTATATGATTTGCACATGGATAAGAAAAAGTCAATTTTGAACGTTCATTCGTGCAAGCATTCTAGGCCCATATCACTTTCCAAATTTCAGCTGATCATTTAATTAGTTCATGAGTCGCTATGAGACACTTGCGCATGTGCAGTGCTAATTTGCATTTAACATACTTAGTTTTGTATATGAAGCATAGATAACACCAAATTTCAACAAAATTGGCGGAGTACGTGGTTATTAAGAAACTATATGTGAGACACCCTTACCCATCAGCTCTACCTAGCAGAAGTGACGAAACCTACATCACAACGTTGAAGATTTGTGTTGTCATACGGTGTGAGCTTTGTTGCCATCGGCCATGTAGTTCGAGAGAAATAAATACATAAGCTTGTGGACAGCGTAACTCTCGGGTAGGGCCGAACCACACTAGGCCGAGTAACTACAAGATCCATCCACCTGAACGTAACTTTGATCTATTCGTAATAAGTAGAGGAGAAAATAACAGATGCACTTGTTCCTTTATTATCTATTGATGGTTCAATACGCAACTGTTGTCAAACAAATTGAATATGAAGTTGACAGTTTTCAGTAAAACCTGGAAATGGTATTTTTGTAGGTAAATAATTACTTATTGCATTGTTTTGTTAATTTTATAACCATTTCTCCGAACATTTTACACATAAAATGTATTACCAAATGTAATCGGCAAGTCTACACAAAATGTAGTTTAGGTAAGATACCTCACGTGCAGATCACAAACTCAAGCTCTTATTAATTCATTGTCTGGCCTGGTAACTGCAGTGAGTCAAAGGATTGCATGATTGAGATCAGAAGGTCGGGAATTTGGTGATTGATTCAAGTTTGCTGGATGAGTGGAGTTAGATCTCAAAAGCTGCTAAACTGTGCAGAGCTGGTGCCTTAGCACACACGTTTTAAATAATTTTATATTAGGAACTCTCTAGGGTATGAAAATATTCTTTACACCATCGGCAACCTGATTTTGTAGATGCTTTGGCTGTAATTACTTCCCGTTTTTTATCAACTAAAAATTTTGGAAGTTTCTCTCTCTCTCTCTCTCTCTCTCTCTCTCTCTCTCTCTCTCTCTCTCTCTCTCTCTCTCTCTCTCTCTCTCTCTCTCTCTCTCTCTCTCTCTCTCTCTCTCTCTCTCCCTCTCTCTCAAATACAACTACATAGTTGAGAAGTTGAGCCAACAGACTTGAGACAAGACTGAGTTGGCGATGCTGCAAGAATATAATGTTAAGACAGTGACCCAAGGAAGGAGGGAATTGTATTGAAACTACATAGAGGTGCCGGAAGTAACGCCATCAGAGTGGATTAACGTTGCTGCTGAAAGGCTGATTAATGTATCATGAGCTATGATGGACTCTTTCATGCCCGTCAACTCTACATGTTTGAATTACGCCTACACAATTAAGCAAATTCTTCAACAAATTGTGCAAATTGTTTCAACTTTATTTTGGTACAAATCATTCAACAGAAAATTCTAGGTATTTATTGAAACTGACCTCACTTGAGGAGGCCACTGCTGCTTTCCTCAAGAGTGGCACGGTGCCTTGCCGCACAGCGTGCCCCATGCCGTGCCTGTCCTGCACGCATTGTTCACATCTGTGTCCAAATATTTAATGATTTTTTTTTTTCCTGACACACTCGAAGTTAATTTGTAGCTGGCATTTTGGAATGTAAATGCATAGTTGAATTTGTTTATAAAATCTGATGATGTTATATTTCTATCACTACAAGGCATTTTTAGGTGTGAAAGTCTAGTTTTCATACCATTATATAACAGAATTTCATGCATATCGATAGAGGCGAGGAGCGGCCAAGAGCCTTCCACAGTCCATCACTCAGTAGGTAACTGTTTGCACCAGCAGGCGAGCCAGACTGGTGGCAACACAAACTTCCTCGCCCTTGGCAGGAAGAGGCAATAACTTTACTCCTAACTAGAGACTCATCTCCGTCATCCTGGTGAAGCGACTACAAGAACACTCACTTGCTTAAGACGTCACTGCCGAAACGCACCATATCATGGATAATGGCCATTGACTACATCTCTAAGACACGGAAAGGAAAATATCATTACTAGATTGGACAGGCAGAAAATTGGAGCGTAGGCTAAGCCGGTGCCTAAAATACGACTACTAATGATAATCTAGCCATTCTCCTTCACACTCCACCATGACTGCCACTTAGCGAGGAGGACTGCTAATTTCTTGGGTCTGGACGGAGGGAAAAAAGAGAAGTGTGCTTATAAAAGGCTAGAGACACAGCAAAGACGAATAAAACTCGACTGAAGACTCGGTATACAGTTAGGAAAGAGAGAGAGGTCTGTGTTGGTCATACAGATTAGGCGGGCTTTTTGGTGAGGAAGGAGGTGTTCAAGTCAAAAGAAATCGGTCCTCACAGCACGTAGGAAGAGGCAGGTGTCAGCCTCTGATGCCTAGAGGAATAACAAGATGTGAGTGCCATCAGTGCCGACGGGGGCAGGTGGATGGTGCCATTTGAGGGGCGGAGCAAGCTGAGCCTCGAAAATGGACCGTCGAGCAGAAGAATCATGATCTGTACACATCCATTCCCCGGAGCGAATGGTTTAGGAGAGGAAGATAAATGCTGCTAATTGGGCATCACAGCCACCCGACCCCACTTCAATGAAGGTTTTATGGAGCGAACCGGTGCCGGTGAACGGCCCTGGGCACCGGCAACCCTCGATTACTGGATATGGCTGGTCTGAAGTTGATTATAACGGGAAGTAATTACAGCCAAAGCATCTACAAAATCAGGTTGCCGATGGTGTAAAGAATATTTTCATACCCGATAGATTTACTAAATTAATCTATTAAAGGAGCAATGGACCTCATCTATTACAGATTTGTCATATAAATTACCTAATTAATTTGGATTCATGTTAGATGCATGAAAAAAGTTTCTCCTCGATGGTGACATTTTTTTTTACTTTATCCAGAGTGTGTCCTTTACATTACGAGATTTACTGTCATATTAGCAGAAAACTGTGTAAAGATTACCACTTCCCTTAATGTTGATGACTGACTTCACACGCGCCGGTGCGTCGCGTCGACTGGAGATTTAAAGATGCGAGCCCATGCGGGAGTGCGAGCCAGGCCAGCCGCGTCAAGGGCACTCTGGCGACCACCGGGAGAAATGTTTTATGTAGGTTAATGCGTAGTACTCTAGACACACACACACACACACACACACACACACACACACACACACACACACATATATATATATATATATATATATATATATATATATATATATATATATATATATATATATATATATATATATATATATATATATATATATATATATATATATATATATATATATATATATATATATATATATATATATATATATATATATATATATATATATATATATATATACTTTTTTTTTTTTACGTAGGCGAGACACCAGCCAAGGGCAACAATAATTTAATAAAAAAAAAAATCCACTGAGATGCCGGTCCCAGAATAGGGACTGATGCGGTAGTCAAAAATTGACGGATAAGTGTCTTGAAACCTCCCTCTTCAAGGAGTTCAAATCATAGGAAGGTGGAAATACAGAATCAGGCAGGGAGTTCAGAGTTTACCAGAGAAAGGGATGAATGACTGAGAATACTGGTTAAATCTTGCATGAGAGAGGTGGACAGAATAGGGATGAGAGAAAAAAAGAGTCTTGTGCAGCGAGGCCACGGGAGGAGGGGAGGCATGCAGTTAGCAAGATCAGAAGAGCAGTTAGCATGAAAATAGTGGTAGAAAATAGCTAGAGATGCAACATTGCGGTAATGAGAAAGAGGTTGAAGACAGTCAGCTAGAGGAGAGGAGTTGATGAGACGAAAAGCTTTTGATTCCACCCTGTCTAAAAGAGCAGTATGAGTGGAACCCCCTCCCAGACTTGTGAAGCATATTCCATAGATGGGCAAATAAGGCCCTTGTACAGAGTTAGCAGCTAGAGGGTTGAGAAAAACTGGCAGAGACGTCTCAGAACAAGTAACTTCATAGAAGCTGTTTTAGCTAGAAATGAAATGTGAAGTTTCTATTTCAGATTATAAGAAAAGGACAGACCGAGGATGTTCAGTGTAGAAGAGGGGGAGAGTTGAGTGTCATTGAAGAAGAGGGGACAGTTATCTGGAAGGTTGAGTCGAGTTGATAGATGGAGGAATTGAGTTTTTGAGTCATTGAACAATACCAGGTTTGCTGTGCCCCAGTCAGATATTTTAGAGAGATTAGAAGTCAGGCATTCTGTGACTTCCCTGCGTAAACTGTTAACTTTCTGAAGGGTTGGACGTCTATGAAAAGACATGGAAAAAGTGGATATGGAAAAGTGCAGGGTTGTATCATCAGCATAGGAGTGGATAGGAAAAAAAATTGTTTAGAAGATCATTGATGAATAATAGGAAGAGAATGGGTGACAGGACAGAACCCTGAGGAACACCACTGTTGATAGATTTAGAAGAACAGTGACTCTCTACCACACCAGTAATAGGAACGGTCAGAAGGGAAACTTGAGATGAAGTTACAGAGAGAACGATAGAAGCCGTAGGAAGGTAGTTTGGAAAATCATAGCTTTGTGCCAGACTCTAACAAAAGCTTTTGATATGTCTAAGGCAACAGCAAAAGTTTCACGAAAATCTCTAAAAGAGGATGACCAAGATTCAGTAAGTAAGAAATGTCAGAAGATCAGCAATAGAGCGGCCTTCACGGAACCCATAATGGCAATCAGATAGAAGGTTGTGAAGTGATAGATGTTGAGGATCTCAACAGGAATCTTCCTGTTGAGGTGAGATTAAAAAACTTTAGATAGGCAGGAAATTAAAGCAATGGGACGGTAGTTTGAGGGATTAGAACGGTCACCCTTTTTAGGAACAGGCTGAATGTAGGCAAAATCCCAGCAAGAAGAGAAGGTAGATAGATGTTGATAGACAGAGTTGAAAGAGTTTGACTAGGCAAGATGCAAGCACGGAGGCGCTGTTTCGGAGAATAATTGGAGGGATTTTAATAGGTAGCATGAAGTAGTCAGAGGGTGGAGGAGAGGGAGGAACAAACCCTGAATCGTCCAAGGTAGAGTTTTTAGCAAAGGTTTGAGTGAAGAGTTCAGCTTTACAGATAAAAGTGACAGCAGTGGTGCCATCTGGTTGAAATAAAGGACGGAAAGAAAAAGAAGCAAAGTTATTGGAGATATTTTTGGCTAGATGCCAGAAGTCACGAGGGTGGTTAGATCTTGAAAGATTTTGACACTTTCTATTAATGAAGGAGTTTTTGGGTAGTTGAAGAACAGTCCTCGCATGGTTCCGGGCAGAAATATAAAGTACATAAGAATCTGGTGATGGAAGACTCAAATACCTTTTGTGGGCCACCTCCCTATCATGTATAGCACGAGAACAGTCTGTGTTAAAGCAAGATTTGGAAGGTTTAGGTCGAGAAAAAAAGGGAAGAATGTACGCTTCCTTGCTAGACACTATCACCTCTGCTATGCGCTCGGCACACAGAGACAGGTCTCTGTCACGGAAGCAGTAGTCATTCCAAGGAAAATCAACAAAATACCTCCTCAGGTCCCCCCAACTAGCAGAGGCAAAACGCCAGAGGCGCCTCCGGTTTGGAGGATCCTGAGGAGGTATTGGAGCGATAGGATAACATACAGATATGAGATTGTGATCGGAGGAGCCCAACGGAGAAGAGAGGGTAACAGCATAAGCAGGATTAGAGGTTAGGAATAGGTCAAGAATGTTGGGCGTATCTCCAAGACGGTCAGGAATACGAGTAGGGTGTTGCACCAATTGCTCTAGGTCGTGGAGGAAAGCAAAGTTGAAGGCTAGTTCACCACGATGGTCAGTGAAGGGAGGGGAAAGAATGGAGATCTCCGCCAAAGGGAAGAGATTCAGAATGTGCTCCACTTTGGAAGTTAAGTAGCCAAAGAATTTCTTTTAGTCAGTGGAGTTAGATGAGAGGTATAGAGCACAGATAAAATGACTCTGTAGTCGTAGCGAGATGGTGGAAAACTCGGAAGATTCAAGAGCGTGGGCGCGAGAGCAGGTTAAGTCATTGCGCACAGAAACGAAAATGAGGATAAAGTAGGAGGGAACAGAAAAGGGGCTACTTACTGTCAGTTGCCTCAGACACCTGTGTTTCAGTGAAGAAAAGAAGATGAGGTTTAGTAGAAGAGAGATGGTGTCCTACAGATTGAAAATTAGATCTAAGACCGCGAATGTTGCAGAAGTTAATGAAGAAAAGTTGAGAGGGTGTCAAGACAATTAGGGTTGATAACAAAAGAGTAGTCCGACCGGTGGACATTTGTGGTCCCCTCCTAAAAGGGGGACTCTGAGGCTGGTATAGAAGTAGCCATGATAATTTTGAATATTGAGTGAAGGATGTGTGTACTTAATGCATGTAGTTTTGTGTGAAGGAAGAGAGTTGTCTTTAGAGGGCAGGCTGTAACTGCCCCCTCGTATTGTGAGACACAACGAGAAACATTCAGTGAGGTCACAGCTGGGTTTAATGATAAGTTCACAGCATCCTCTGATCCAGTGCTATAGACCTCACTGGGCGTAATTATCCTTTCGGCAGGTGCCTACTGCCTTATGCTTATGATTACACAATGGTGTGAGCCTTGTTTTTTTTTATTTATCTAGTTTTTAATGTATTCACACAAATATATTTTGTTCTGTACACACACACACACACACACACACACACACACACACACACACACACACATACACACACACACACACACACATGGCACTTAAGCCTTTGCCTGCTGATGGCAATATGATACTTACTCCCTGATTTGTGTGACCCAAGACGATCTTACCGAGCAAAAACAAAGCTACAGCTACTGCTCCATTATTCACTTCTTTTGCTGTCATAGGTGTCTTTGATAATCATACTTTAAGCCCGCAACTCAAGATTTTATTAGCTTTTGAGGAGAAACTCTCGTTCTTTTATTTGGCGCTGTACGGTCTTGCCTTGCACCACATTTTCACTCCAACTTGCCACGATGCGAATATCTATCTGACATAAAATTTGCCTGAGCACTGCATCCTATCGCGAAGTACATGGTAACGATCTAATACATCCTGCCACTACTACTTAACTAACCAGAGGTTCACCCAACAGCCGCCACACTTAATATCTCTCACACGCATCAATTAGTCAGATTGTTTCTCGAGTTACTTACACACACACACACACACACACACACACACACACACACACACACACACACACACACACAAGCAAACAAACAAACAAACAAAAAAACAAACACACACACACACACACACAATATATGTATATATATATATATATATATATATATATATATATATATATATATATATATATATATATATATATATATATATATATATATATATATATATATATATATATATATATATATATATATATTGATAAATATGCAGATACAATTTTGGTGTTACAGACTTTTAATCCTGCTTATTGTTATCATAATTATTGTTGTTGTCGATGTTAACGATTGGTCGGAGCAGCCCTATTGCAAAGACACATTATTGTGACATAAGGGTTCAGTGTGGCCTTATCATATATAGTATGGTTCGCGTTGCGGGACACAACTCATTACTCTTCATACAGCACACCCGCAACGTTTATAGTAATGGGATGGACAGTCATGCCTTCACAACCTACGCAATTATTTGAAACTATTCAGCACCTTGATTCTTGCTTTCTGAATTTTTTGTGATGTTGCGAGAAGACCTGCGAAAGATAATTTACCATATCTTGACATAATGATGATATGTGAAATATTGAGGTAAAATAGTTAAAGCATGTTCCGACAAACTTTACTGATGCTTCATGCCTTCTGCTCTTATGCACAGGCATATGAAATACTTTAGTCCTCACGAAATTAGCGTGCAATAAAAACAAAACAAATATCTTGCGTCTTTGTAAAACACATGAAGCAATGCAACAAATATTATCTAACGGCCGTCCAGTGCTCGTAAAGGAATCCTCGTAATTAAGACCGTCTGTGGTGGCAGACTTAAAAGATAAACAGACCACAGGCGGACAGGCAGACAAAGAGAGACAAAACGCTGTGCACGTTGCCAACATCATTAAAATTTTACACAAAAGGATACGGAGAGAGAGCACTGGTACTGGAAGACGAACGACGACTGTCCCGACCACTCCAGATTAAATCTTTTTCATGAAGCAGTAGAGCGCTCCCTCTCAGTATCGCTTAAGGCTCGACCTGTTGATAAAATTGAGCTACAGGAGTGGACAGTCCCCTATTCTTCCCAGTCCTTCCCTCCTACAGGGCCGCCAGCTGGAGTATGCGTGCCGTAGTACCGTCACAAATTCTCTTGCATCAAAAAGGACTCCTGAGGGATAAGACGACCGATCAAGAGAAGGAACCTGAAAGGGTTGAAGAAATAAAGTTTGTCTCCAGAGTCAGTATTGAATGGATGGAGACGAACGACAGCGTCACTCCAGCAGCCCACAGGACACTATTCTCCGCTCCGTCCTCTACTCTATCAGTATTGGATTTACACGCTGATGAATGGAAAGAAAATAGAATAAAGGTGCACAGCTCTGCCTTTGGGGAAGAAATGGGTAGAAATACCTGAGTGGGAAAGCTATGTATAGAAAGAAATAACATCTTAAGAATTCTGGCAGACTAGATATCCGTCTTTCCACACCTTACGAGTAGCCTGTTTGCATACCTGGCACCGTCTCTCTCTCTCTCTCTCTAATCTCACACACACACACACACACACACACACACACACACACAGCAACCACCACCACCACCAACAACAACAACACCATACACCGCCTCTTTCCTCAACTTGTTAGGACCACAGGCACCAGCGCAACTCCCACCACTTGAACCCCTTAGACGCGAGCGCCAACTGAATTCCCTGCACCACAACTCCCCTAGGCGTTACAAACTTAGCGACCATGTGTTTTGGGCCAAGCGACAGGGTGTGGAGGGGGGCAAGGTAACGTGTGCAGTAAACCCTTCGTTGACGTCCTCCCCTATCCCGCAACGCCGTCCCTCAGCCTATTATTCCTCCCCATCTCCTCTCCTGTTAGGCTTACCGCTATTTCTATACTTCCCACCTTCGTCAGACAAACTCGAGAGAAAATAGTATTACTCTCTCTCTCTTTCTCTCTCTCTCTCTCTCTCTCTCTCTCTCTCTCTCTTGTCAGTGTGTTTTGTTCGTGTATAGAAAAATAAGAGATAGAAAAGAACGGGATTGAGGGAGAGGCTCTTTCATCCTTTCATGTCCGAGTGAGAAAACAAAAACATGGAAAGAAACTATATATTGTGAGAGAGATAGAGATAGATAGGGACAGAAAGAGAGAGAGAGAGAGAGAGAGAGAGAGAGAGAGAGAGAGAGAGAGAGAGAGAGAGAGAGAGAGAGAGAGAGAGAGAGAGAGAGAGAGAGAGAGAAACACTATCCTTGTGGGAGTACAGCGTTACAAAATTCTACGAAGCGGAATAACCTTATAAAAAGAAGCTTTGCGGCAAAACTCAGTGAAAATGTCCCTTAAATGGCGAGCAAAGATAGGGAAGATTTCAATTTTTCTGCTGGAAACGAAATTACACTGTTTGGAAATACTACGGACCGTACAGTGCTCGTTGTCCTCACCCTCCTTTTCTCCTCTTCCTCCTTCTCCTCCTCCAATTTCTCCTCCTCCTTCTCTTCTTTCTTTTCTTACTCTCCCTCCCTCTTCCTCGTACTCTTTCAAATTCTCCTCTCCTCCTCCTTTCTTCTCCTTGGCCTCATTTTCCTCCAACGCATCTTCCTCCCAATCTCCCTCCTCCTCATCATACTGTTCCACCTCCTCCTTTTCTTCCTCCTACTTCTCATCTTCTTCCTCCTTCTCTTCTTCCTCCTACACTTCCTCCTTTTTATTTTCCTAGTCCTCATCTTCCTCCAACTTATATTCCTCCTCTTCTTCCTCCTCCCACTACTGTCATCCTTCTCTTACTCTTCCTCACCCTCCTCTCCTTCTCTTCCCATCTAATCCTCATCTTCTTTCCTTCTCCGCCTCCTCATACTCTTCCACATCCTCCTCCTTTTTCCATCTTATCCTCATCTTCCTCCAATTTATCCTGTTCCTCTACTTCTTCCCCCTCCTTTTCCTGCTCTTCTCATGCTCCTCTGTTTTTTTTTCCTCCTCCTTCTCTTTTTTTTCCTCATAGTCCTCTTCCTCCAATTAATCTTTCTCTTCGTGCTCCTACTCTTACGCTTATTCTCCTCCTCTCCCTCTTCCAAGAGTTCTTCCACATTCTCCCGCACTTCCTTCTTCACCTTCTAGCCTTTCTCTTCCTGCAGTTTATCTTCCTCCTTTTCTTACTCCTCATCTCCCAGTCCTCTTCCTCCTTAATGTAATCTTTCTCATCCTCCTCCTACTCCTTCCATTCCTAGCCCTCCTCTTCCTCCATCTTATGGTTCTCCTACTCCTACTCTTATCCTCTTCCTCCTTTTCTACTTACGTATCTAGAATACAACAGCTGCTTTAGTAACAATAAGATGTCTTGCCTCTGAATATCCTCACTAACCCGTAAGAACAAGGGGGTGAACAGCACTACGACACTCCAGTACGACTACTACACAAAGGGTCTCAAATATTTAATTTTCCTTCATTTTTTCTTTCCTTTTATCTATTTATTTGTTTATTTTAAGAGCTTCACATTGCCGCAGTGGGAGAAGGGGAGAGAAGGGAAAGACATTTCAACATTCAACATTGCAGTGGATGGGTGGATATTCTGGCTGGGAGGGAAGAGGAGGGGAGGAAACATATGTGCCTCGTGTACGTATATGTGTATGTGCGTAAGGTCAAGTGGAAATATACGAGGAGGGACTGCAGAACGCATGAGGGAGAGCCCGCTCATGGGAGGGGAATCAAGGTGGCGGGGACGAAGTGGGCTGTGAAGGTGAGAAGGTTAGACAGAACCAGTTGGCGGTGAGCAGACCGCTGCGGTGGTGGTGGAAGGATTTGTGTGTGGTATATAATTAGGGATTAGCATAACGGGGAAAGAGGTGGCAGGCAGATTTCGAGTGCACATTCATGGGAGGACGTCACCGAGTCTTCCTTGTTTTAAACTGCTTAATTTCACCAGTATTTCCCAGCACTGCGGCAAACCAGTGCTGGGACAGGGGGAAGATGTTCGAGCGCGCACACACGCGCACACACACACACACACACACACACACACACACACACACACACACACACATAGATGACAACACATCATGCATTCGTATTTTAAAAGCTTTATTTTTAGGTCGAAGCACTAATTACTGTTGAAATAACCTCTCACCAGGAAAAAAGTGTAATCCGCCTAAAAATTCTATGTCGGCCATGAGAGACAAAAACAAAAATAAGATTTGCTATTCGTACAAGGTATGAAGGTGTAATCTGTCATTTCAGTAAAATACTTCTCACTATTTCTTTCATTTCTGTTTCCATCCATTTCCAGGAAAATGGCACCTGGTTAATTAGAAAGGTCCTGATCGACGCCAAAGAAATCTGCAAAGTTTTACTGAATTTGTTCCAGCCGCCGCCGATGATGCTGGGAGGGGAAGATGAGGGAAGAGAATTCATATGATTTAATGGCTGCTAATGACAGACAAAGCTGCTATTATAGTATTACTCATCGCATGGCACGTCACAAGCACCTCATGATATGGTGAAGGTACACTAAAGTAAGAGAATTGCTCGATATACTAGAGGGAAATCTGAGGTAAAGGACTTTGCTGGGGTGCTCTGAAATTACCCGGCAGTGGATACAAATGACTGGAATGAGTTGGCGGAGGCTTTTGTCTTGCAGTAGAAAAGGCTAAGAATGATGATGATGATGATGATGTTGATGATAATGATGATTTGTATCGTAAAGCAAATTCCAATACTATTTCGCTGCTTAGTACTACCGTATGTAGTTTTATTCCATCCTCGCTCACGACCATTCGACTATCATCATCATCACCATGATCATCATGATCACGATCATGATTATCATGATCACCATCATCATCGTTATAAAGGATAAACACGTTTATTTCGGGAGCGTTACCGGCTATTAATTTTGATGGAAGAGCTGCCTGCCCAGATGGTCGGTAGAGGGGGTATTATGACAATATAACGTATAGCCTCCTGCCGCCCACTCAGACCAACTAGCAACCTAAGCACGCCAGGTCATCTATCAAACACAATCGAAGAAGAGACTACAGAAGCTAGAAAACATATATAATTAAAAAAAAAAAAAAAAAGCATGAGTAAAAATAAAGGATAGCTAAAAAATATATATGTAGGAAAACTGAGAGGAAAAAAAAATGAGTAAGAACACAAAAGCTGTGAAATATATGTAAGAAAACTGGAGATAAAAGAGTATAAAGTATTAGTGTGTGTGTGTGTGTGTGTGTGTGTGTGTGTGTGTGTGTGTATATATACATATATATATATATATATATATATATATATATATATATATATATATATATATATATATATATATATATATATATATATATATATATATATATATATATATATATATATATATATATATATATATATATATATATATATATATATATATATATATATATATATATGTATATATATATATATATATATATATATATATATATATATATATATATATATATATATATATATATATATATATATATATATATATATATATATATATATATATACTAGGAAGAGGCAGTAGACACCTGCCAAAACGATAATTACTCTAAAGCACTGTTCAGGGAGTGCTGTGAACTTATCATTAAACCCAGCTGTGACCTCACTGAACGTTTCCCTTTGTGTCTCACAATACAAGGGGACAGTCACAGCCTGCCCTCTAAAGACAACTCTCTTCCTCCACACAAAACTACAAGCACCTAATAACACACACACCCTTCACTCAAAAATTTTAAAATCATCATGGCGACTCCTACACCAGCGTCGGAGTCCCCATCGGGACCATAAATGTCCCCAGGTCGGACTACCTTTCTGTCGACGACCCTAAGTGTCTTGACACCCCCCTCAACTTTTTCTTCATTAACTTCTGCAACATTCGCGGTCTAAGATCTAATTTTCAATCTGTAGAACACCACCTCTCCTCTTCTAAAACCTCATCTTCTTTTCCTCACTGAAACTCAGGTGTCTGAGGCAACTGACAGTAGCCCCTTTTCTGTTCCCTCCTACTTTCTCTATCCTCATTTTCGATCCAAAGCTGGATGCTGCGTTTATGTGCGCAATGACTTAAACTGCTCTCGTGCCCACGCTCTTGAATCTTTCGAGTTTTCCACCAGCTGGCAACGAATACAGTCACTCTCATACTAAATTTATCTGTGCTGTATACCTCTCACCTAACTCCTCTGACTATAAGAAATTCTTTGACTACTTAACTTCCAAAGTGGAGCACATTCTGACCCTCTTCCCTTTTGCAGAGATCTCCATTCTTGGAGACTTCAATGTTCACCACCAGCTTTGGTTTTCCACTCCCTTCACTGACCATCCTGGTGAACTAGCCTACAACTTTGCTATCCTCCATGACCTAGAGCAATTAGTGCAACACCCTACTCGTATTCCTAACCGTCTTGGAGATACGCCCAACATTCTTGACCTTTTCCTGACCACTAATCCTTCTGCTTATGCTATCACCCTTTCTTCTCCGTTGGGCTCCTCTGATCACAATCTCATATCTTTATCTTATCCTATCGCTCCAATCCCTCCTCAGGATCCCCCTAAGCGAAGGTGCCTCTGGCGTTTTGCCTCTGCTAGTTGGAGGGACCTGAGAAGGTATTTTGCTGATTTTCCTTGGAATGACCACTGCTTCCATGTCAGAGACCCATCTTTGTGTGCTGAGCGCATAATAAAGGTGATAGTGTCTGGCATGGAGGCATACATTCCTCACTCTTTTTCTCGTCCTAAACCTTGGTTTAACACAGCTTGTTCTCGTGCTATACATGATAGAGAGGTGGCCCACAAAAGGTACTTAAGCCTTCCATCACCAGAATCTCATGCACTTTATAATTCTGCCCGGAACCATGCAAAGTCTGTTCTCCAACTAGCCAAAAACTCCTTCATTAACAGAAAATGTCAAAACCTTTCAAGATCTAACTCCCCTCGTGATTTCTGGCATCTAGCCAAAAATATCTCCAATAACTTTGATTCTTCTTCTTTTTCTCCTCTATTTCAACCAGATGGCACCACCGCTATCACATCTATTTCTAAAGCTGAACTCTTCGCTCAAACCTTTGCTAAGAAAACGCTACCTTGGACGATTCTGGGCTTGTTCCTCCCTCTCCTCCACCCTCTGACTACTTCATGCTACCTATTAAAATTCTTCGCAATGATGTTTTCCATGCCCTCCCTGGCCTAAACCTTCGGAAGGCTTATGGACCTATTGTTCTCCGAAACTGTGCCTCCGTGCTTGCAACTTGCCTAGTCAAACTCCTTCAGCTCTGTCTGTCAACATCTACCTTTCCTTCTTGCTGGAAGTTTGCCTACATTCAAACTGTTCCTAAAAAGGGTGACCGTTCTAATCCCTCAAACTACCATCCTATTGTTTTAATTTCCTGCCTATCTATAGTTTTTGAATCTATCCTCAACAGGAAGATTCTTAAATATCTATCACTTCACATCTTCTATCTGATCGCCAGTACGTGTTCCGTCAAGGCCGCTCTACTGGTGATCTTCTGGCTTTCCTTACTGAGTCTTGGTCATCCTCTTTTAGAGATTTTCGTGAAACTTTTGCTGTTGCCTTGGACATATCAAAAGCTTTTGATAGAGTCTGGCACAAAGCTTTGATTTCCAAACTACCCTCCTACGGCTTCTATCCTTCTCTCTGTAACTTCATCTCAAGTTTCCTTTCTGACCGTTCTATTGCTGCTGTGGTAGACGGTCACTGTTCTTCTCCTAAATCTATTAACAGTGGTGTTCCTCAGGGTTCTGTCCTGTCACCTGCTCTCTTCTTATTATTCATTAATGATCTTCTAAACCAAACTTCTTGTCCTATCCACTCCTACGCTGATGATACCACCCTGCACTTTTCCACGTCTTTTCATAGACGTCCAGGAGGTAAACATATCATGCAGGGAAGCCACAGAACACTTGACTTCTGATCTTTCTAAAATTTCTGATCGGGGCAGAGCAAACTTGGTATTGTTCAATGCCTCAAAAACTCAATTCCTCCATCTATCAACTCGACACAATCTTCCAGACAACTATCCGCTCTTCTTCAATGACACTCATCTGTCCCCCTCTTCTAAACTGAACATCCTCGGTCTGTCCTTTACATATAATCTGAACTGGAAAATTCACATCTCATCTCTAGCTAAAACAGCTTCTATAAAGTTAGGTGTTCTGAGACGTCTCCGCCAGTTTTTCTCACCCCCCCCCCCAGCTGCTAACTCTGTACAAGGGCCTTATCCGTCCATGTATGGAGTATGCTTCACATGTCTGGGGGGGGGTTCCACTCATACTGCTCTTCTAGACAAGATGGAATCAAAAGCTTTTCGTCTCATCGACTCCTCTCCTCTAACTGACTGTCTTCAGCCTCTCTCTCACCGCCGCAATGTTGCATATCTAGCTGTCTTCTACCGCTATTTTCATGCTAACTGCTCTTCTGATCTCGCTAACTGCATGCCTCCCCTCCTTCCGTGGCCTCGCTGCACAAGACTTTCTTCTTTTTCTCACCCCTATTCTGTCCACCTCTCTAACGCAAAAGTTAACCAGTATTCTCAATCATTCATCCCTTTCTCTGGTAAACTCTGGAACTCCCTGCCTACTTCTGTATTTCCACCTTCCTACGACTTGAATTCCTTCAAGAGGGAGATTTCAAGACACTTATTTGTCAATTTTTGACCACTGCTTTGACTCTTTTATGGGACTGGCATTTCAGTGGGCATATTTTTTTATTGGATTTTTGTTGCCCTTGCCCAGTGTCCTTCCTACATAAAAAAAATAAAATAAAATATATATATATATATATATATATATATATATATATATATATATATATATATATATATATATATATATATATATATATATATATATATATATATATATATATATATATATATATATATATATATATATATATATATATAATGTGTGTGTGTGTATGATGGATAGAAGAAAAACGTCTAGTAATGCATTAGCACAGACGTTACAACCTAATGTACGAAAAAAAAAAATCGTGACACAGCAAGGTAAAAAATGGTCAAAAGTTGACAGGGTTTTGAGGCAGAACGTCACTCCAGGGATGAACATACAAATTAAA
>NC_087152.1:20025000-20027500 GCF_035594125.1 Scylla paramamosain | reverse complement strand
TTCTTAAACATCTATCACTTCACAACACTTCACTTTGGTGAAACTTTTGCTCTTGCCTTGGACATATCAAAAGCTTTTCATAGAGTCTGGCACAAAGCTTCTATCCTTCTCTCTGTAACTTCGTCCCAAGTTTCCTTTCTGACCGTGCTATTGCTGCTGTGATAGACCGTCACTGTTCTTCTCCTTAATCTATTAACAGTGGTTTTCCTCAGGGTTCTGTCCTGTCACCCATTCTCTTCTTATTATTCATCAGTGACCTTCTAAACCAAACTTCTTGTCCTATCCGCTCCTACGCTGATGATACCACCCTGCACTTTTCCACGTCTTTTCATAGACGTCCAACCCTTCAGGAAGTAAACATTTCACGCAGGGAAGCCACAGAACGCCTGATTTCTGATCCCTCTAAAATTTCTGATTAGGGCGGAGCAAATTTGGTACTGTTCAGTGCCTCAAAAACTCAATTCCTTTATCTGTCAACCTGACACAACCTTCTAGACAACTATCCCCTCTTCTTCAATGACACTCATCTGTCCCCCTCTTCTACACTGAACATCCTTGGTCTGTCCTTTACTTATAATCTGAACTGGAGACTTCACATCTCATCTCTAGCTAAAACAGTTTCTATGAATTTAGGTGTTCTGAGACGTCTCCGTTTTTCCCAACCCCCAGTTACTAACTCTGTACAAGGGCCTCATCCGTCCATGTATGGAGTATGCTTCACATGTCTGGGGGGGGCGGGTTCCACTCATGGCGCTCTTCTAGACAGGGTGGAATGAAAAGCTATTCGTCTCATCAACTCCTCTTCTCTAACTGACTGTCTTCAGCCTCTCTCTCATCGCCGCAACGTTGCATCTATAGCTGTCTTCTACCGCTATTTTCATGCTAACTGCTCTTCTGATCTTGCTAACTGCATACCTGCCCTCCTCCCGCAGCCTCGCTGCACAAGACTTTCTTCTTTCCCTCACCCCCATTTTGTCCACCTCTCTAATGCAAGAGTTAAATCAGTATTCTCAGTCATTCATCCCTTTCTCTGGTAAACTCTGGAACTCCCTGCCTGCTTTTGTATTTCCACCTTTTTATGACTTGAAAATCGCCATAATACCTCATCAGGTCCTCCCAATTAGCAGAAGCAAAACGCCAGAGCCATCTCCGCTTAGGGCGATCCTGAGGAGGGATTGGAGCGATAGGACAAGATACAGATATGAGACTGTGATCGGAGGAGCCCAACGGAGAAAAGAAGGTAACAGCAGAAGCAGGATTAGAGGTTAGGAAAAGGTCAAGAATGTTGGGCGTATCTCCAAGACGGTCAGGAATACGAATAGCGCGTTGCACCAGTTGGTCTAGGTCGTGGAGGTTAGCGAAATTAATGGCTAGATCACCAGGATGGTCAGTGAAGGGAGAGGAAAGCCAAAGCTGTTGGTGAACATTGAAATCTCTGAGAATGGAGATCTCTGCAAAAGAGAAGAGAGTCACAATGTGCTCCACTTTAAAAGTTAAGTAGTCACAGAATTTCTTATAGTCAGAGAAGTTAGGTGAGAGGTATACAGCACAGATAAATTTAGTTTGAGAATGACTCTGTAGTCGTAGCCAGGTGATGGAAAACTCGAAAAATTCAAGAGCGTGGGCACGAGGGCAGGTTAAGTCGTTGCGCACATAGAAGCAACATTCAGCTTTGGATTGAAAATGAGGATAAGTAAAAATAGGTAAAGTAGGAGGAGAACAGAAAAGGGGTTCCTGTCAGTTGCCTCATACACCTGTGTTCCAGTGAGGAAAGGATGCGTAGGTTTAGTAGAGGAGGGGTGGTGTTCTACAGATTGAAAATTAGGTCTTACTTAGAAAACGGATGTTGCGAAAGTTAATGAAGAAAAAGTTGAGAGGGGTGTCAAGATACATAGCGTCGATAGCAGAAGAGCAGTCAGATCTGCGGATATTTGTGGTGCCCTTCCCAGATGGCACATCAGAGGCTGGTGTAGGAGTCGCCATATTGATTATGAATTTTGAGTGAAGGGTGTGTGTGTAATTAGTGCACGTAGTTTTGTGTGAAGGGAGACAGTTGTCTTTAGAGGCCAGTCTGTGACTGCCCACTTGTATTGAGACACAAAGGGAAACGTTCAGTAAGGTCACAGCTGGGTTTAATGATAAGTTCACAGCACCCCTCTGGTCCAGTGTTTTAGACCTCACTGGGAATAATTATCGTTTCCCCAGGTGTCTACTACCTCCTTCATGCGTTGTGCGTTGTACTCCCTTCTCCCCTCCCTGCAGTCTAGTAAGTCATCCTCCTCCATCTAGTAAGACTTGTTTTTAACATTTCTGCGGGAACCTTTCAGGTAATTACAGCTGTTATCACCAACAATACTCCAACGGTAATAATAAAGAAAAAGTGTGTTTGTCACTCTAATACAAACTTACCTGAAAAGAGAGATGAAGAGCTTTGAAGTAAAAGCCTTTTCCTTCTTGTAATGTGAACAGCCAATTTAAACTTTTCGCCGGCTGTAAATTA
>NC_087152.1:19977500-20022500 GCF_035594125.1 Scylla paramamosain | reverse complement strand
TTTTTTTAATATTTTGAAAAGGTACAATAATTTTCTCAAGTCAAGTCTCATAGAACGCTAAGCTTCGTAAGGGTCTCAAACATTCTTTATCGCTCTGACAGTGTCGCGGCGGGGGCTCTTTTATTACGCCCATTCCTAGATGTCTGTTAGTAATTCTGGTGTCTGCCTGGACGCCTATGGAAAGGGAGGAAGGCAGAGGCAGAACAGCAGAAGGTTGTGGTTACGGTTGATCTTACTCTGTCTGTCCTCAGTTTTAAACCAATGCTGTCTGTCGCAACATTGTTCTGCCCACGCTCTTAAATCTTCCGAATTTTCCATCGACTGGCTAAGACTCCATTGTCTTTCACTAAATTAATCTAACTTCTCCGTCTATATAAAACTCTCCGATTATTTGCCTTCCAAAGAAGGGCACATTCTCACCATTTTCCCCTTGCTGAAATTCCTATACTATATTTCAATGTTCAATACCAGCTTTTGGTTGTCGTCACCTTTCACTGATCAACTTGAAGAACTCTTCAACTTTGCTTTTCTTCATGACTTACTAGAGCAATAAGGGCAGCACCTTTCCTGGATTCTTGATTACCTTGGAGATGCTCCCAACGTTTTTTACCATCTCCTGACCTCTAACCTTTCAACTCATTCTGTTGAAAGTGTTCTCTTCTCTGGGGTCTTTTGATCACAATCTTATTTTCGTGTCTCGCCCCAGTGCGCTAGTACTGGCTCTATACCCAACTAACGGGTGGTGCTTCTGTTACCATGTCTGCTAAGTTGGCCGATCAAGACGGTACTATTCTGATTTTCTCTGGAATGAATGATTATAGCTTCAGTATCAGAGATCCTTCTCTCTGTACAGAGCGCATAACAGAGGTGATTGCCTCTCCTATATAAGCATACATACCACTTCCCTTATCTGTTCGCAAAGCTTGTGAACCTTGTTTATTTAAATTTGTTCCCGTGCTGTTCAAAGTAGAAAGGCGACTCACAGATGGTACATTAACATTTGATCTCCTGAAACTCATACCCTTCATACTTTTGCTCAAAACCATGTCGAGTCTTTTCTCCGACACGTTAACTTTGATAATTAAGAAGTGTCAAAATCTAGCCAGTTCACCTTTCCGTCTGTTTTGGTACGTAATATTTCCAATAATTTTTCTTGTTCATGTTTCCACCTCAGTTTCATCTAGATGGCTCTACTGCCATTTCTTACTCTCTACAGCTGAACTCTTCTCTTAGACGTTTGCTGACAGCCCTATGTTGGATGAGTTTGGGGTTGTTTCTCCTTCACAGCCACCCTCTCACTATACTATGCCTCTTATTGAAATTTTTCGTAATGACGTTTTCTATGGCCTCTGGCATTGATCCCAGGAAGGCTCTAATGGATTCACTCACAAGACTTTCTACTTCTCATTCCTATTCTGTCTAATGTAAGAATTAACCAATATCTCCTTTCTTTCATAGCCTTCATTACTAACTCTAGAATTCTTATTTTCGTTTTTGTTTTTTTCCTCCTTCCAGTGACTTGAACTGTTCCAGAAGAGGAGTATCAAGACAACTCGCAAGCTGGACTGGTTCTTCTATTTCTTTTAGGGAATGGCATTATTCTTTTAGGGATTGGCATTATGGTCTCTTTTTTCGGTCTTTTTTTGGTGTCTCCCTGACATGTAAAAAATGGATGGTTTAGCTGATCCAGAGAGAGAGAGAGAGAGAGAGAGAGAGAGAGAGAGAGAGAGAGAGAGAGAGAGAGAGAGAGAGAGAGAGAGAGAGTACAAACAGGGAAGACAGACACAGGATTACCATTACCGCTATCCCCCTGCCGACCACTACTGCCACTTCACCACCACTAACATTCCACTCTCTCGCCCACCATTCCCTCCCCTGTTCTCGTGTTCACCCCCAGCCTTCAGGGCACATCTGCTCCCACACCGCGCCGCCGCTTTCACGTTCTTTCAAATGGAGCAATGAAATAAAATGTGCGTGTCAGAATTGTTAAGTAAAATGTATTACCTTCCTCTATATCACTCGACACCCCTATGAAAGGAGACAGAGAGAGAGAGAGAGAGAGAGAGAGAGAGAGAGAGAGAGAGAGAGAGAGAGAGAGAGAGAGAGAGAGAGAGAGAGAGAGAGAGAGAGAGAGAGAGAGAGAGAGAGAGAGAGAGAGAGAGAGAGAGAGAGAGAGAGAGAGAGAGAGAGAGAGAGAGAGAGAGAGAGAGAGAGAGAGAGAGAGAGAGAGAGAGAGAGAGAGAGAGAGAGAGAGAGAGAGAGAGAGAGAGAGAGAATGTGTAAGCTGCGTGTAAAATGTGTTAGAAGAGGTAAGGCACAAGTATGTAATTCATAAAGAGCTAGTTTTTAATTTATGAAAGGATCTGTCATCGTTCCTAAACTGGTGAGCTTTCATTGTCGAGTGGTAGATATTAAGTGGGAAGAGGAAAAATTTCGTAGAGTTTAAATAGAAGACCCTCAGTGGTAGTCTTACGGAAGGCTTCCACGGAAACCGGAACATATTTAGGTGCACCTCACAGGCAGGAAAAGGCTGGAAAGTTCACCCGAGAAGACAGATGAGAATAGGCATTTTTCTGAAGGAAGAGTGTAACAAATATTGCCCGAAAGGTGGAACCAAGTATGGTGTTGGTTTAGGGAAATAATGTGCAAGAGAAACTACAATTAATATAGTCAAGAACACCTTTATTCTTTAAACTGTGGATAGCAGAATGTAAGCTATATTCGTACCCAACGCCGACCTATTTGCAAATGAGGGACAAGGAAATTATGAAAATATTTATTTATCAAATAAAAAAAAAATTGTTGCGAAGGGAACCCAGTAGGCAAATGTGAATCAATGGGAGTGAGTGACAAGTTAACGAATTACGAGTATGAATATAAAATGGAAGAGGTAATTAGTAAAGGGAAGAAAGAGAAGGATTTGTGAGAAGTAAAAATAAGGTAATCTGCAAGTGCATATTAGCCATTTCACTGCTTAATCTTCACAAAATTAATGAAATGGCTTGGTGAAAATTTACAGCATAATTTCAATTGACACCATCCGCACGAAAAGGAGAGATCGAGCCTTTCAAACCCTTTAGTCATATCATAATGTCATAAATATCATAATGTTATCAATTAAAGGGCTAATTCCACCACTGGAGGAATGTGATAATACTGACTAACTTAACACTGGCATTTAATTACATGGTGAAATAAAGACACCCGTGATGCAGTCCAACCCGCAGCAGAGAGCCGTGTTGTGATTATCTCAACGAAGCAAAAGTGGAAAAGGCAAAGTGTGTGTGACCAGGAAAATGATACCAAGGACGAGAACTTTGCCCTAAAAGGAGAGGCTGGAAGACCTACAGTTGCCTACATTATGGAAAAGAAGGAAGGGGAGACTTAATCATGGTGTTTAAAGCAGAGAGGGGACTGGGACGAGGGAACAGAAGGGACAAGGTAAGGGATGATGGAGGAACAAGAGGGCAAGAATACAAAATAAGAAAGAGGACAAGTTTAATTAAATCTTGTAAGTAGAAGCTTAATTTCCAAGGTACGTTAATTGATATTTGGAATGGTTTGCAGCGGAGGGAGTGTAGGGAAAGAATATACGTGAATTTTAATAGTAAAATGGTGATTAAGTAGGGAAAGGGAGGACAAACCAGTCCTACGTCAAATCATCTATAATCCACTTGTACAAAACACACACACACACACACACACACACACACACACACACACACACACACACACACACACACACACACACACACACACACACACACACACACACACACACACACACACACACACACACACACACACACACACAGTTACATCGAGCCATCAGCTACAAAATGTCCAAGGGAATATAATATGCAGCATTTCACTCTTCACTCCTCCACCCTTGTCTCTCGATCACCCGAAACACTCATCCCCTCTCACCTTTCTCATCTCATTCTTACTCCTCCTCCTCTCCCAGCTTCCTCCCTCCCACACAGCACCAATACACAAAACATTTCCTCACTCAGCACAATTTTGGCACTCGAATTGATGCAGCGCAATCACGTCAATGCTACTCTCTCTCTCTCTCTCTCTCTCTCTCTCTCTCTCTCTCTCTCTCTCTCTCTCTCTCTCTCTCTCTCTCTCTCTCTCTCTCTCATTATCCCACAATTTACTACCAGCAGTAAATAGATTAAAAAAATATCCTCGTTATATACTAGAAGATATTCTGATATCTGTTTTAATTACATTATTATTACATATTCACTTTATATCTTTCCTTTTAATATTCTGCTTTCATCATCTGTATTTTGGGAGGAGTTTTCTTAGCATGAACACACACAGTACATTGTGTCTACACGGACATTTCTTTTTTTACATCTTCTACATGGACAGAAGAACACAACCTCTAGCACTACTGACGAAAGAGAAAAAGAACTCGGACATTTTTTTTTTTCTCAGGATTTTCTCTTCCACCAGCGGGTTAGTGAGTTCGCCTCCTTCTTTTACCCACACTTCCCCATTTACCGTGCCTGACGACACTCAAGGCTTCCCCGCACAATCTCCCCAAAGCTCCAACTCAAGCATAGAGCCAAAAATCCGCAAACATGCCCCCCCCCCCCCCCCAGTCCCTGTGTGTCACAGGCAGCTCGCTTCCTCTCCCCTCCTGGTCTTCAGCTATCAGGTAATTTAAAAGCTCATAAAGATTTTTACTTTTAACTGCTCCAGGGAAGAGTTTAGCGATGATACTGTTGAAATGTCATTCCCTGTCCGGCTCAGGATATATATTTTTTTTTCTTATTGTTTTAAACCCTCATCAAAATATTCTTCTCAATTGTGTCTCGTGTTCCTTATCTCTTTCTTTTATCGTCACTTTCCTTCCTTCCTTCCTGTTAATCCTCTCAGCATATTCTTTACTATCACATTTACTCTTTGTTACATAAAAGTAACCGGAAAAGATGGTGAAGTTTACGACCACCGGCCACGAGCCGCCTAAAAAACCCGGAGCTCTTAAGGGCCTCTCACTCCCTGGAGACCTGACGAAGCACCGGCAGGCAGCCGAGAGCCTCACAGCCACGAGATCTGGCTCCACACTAAGTTCGTCAAGTCCCTGATAAGCAGGTTCTTGGAAATGTTGGGCAACTACGTAACAAGGAGTGGTGCGCTGGGGTCCTGAATCATGAAATTGTGAAAGAAAAAGAAAAAAAAACATTTATATAGTGTTTCTATATACTTGTTGCAAAAAGACGTCTGGATATCTCTGATGCACACATGCACAAAAGAAACACAGTATCTTGCAACGAGATTCATGGGCCCAGCGATTACGGAGAGGAAGACACTAAAAGAAGGGATAAGAGAAGTTTAAGCTTCCTCCGTGAACCGCAAAGTTGAAATTGACTGTTGGGTGGGATTTCCTCCACAAACTTTAACCTACTTTCTGCGCAGAGCCTAAAATTTGGCCCTGTGCACTCTCCCCGTGACTCATTTGCAGGGCTGTCCAGAGTGAAGCTCGGAAAGTCCTGGGACCCTGAACCACTCCAACGTTACGAGCAGTAGACAACGGCAGGGTGCTCTGTCCTCTCTCGCTACATTGGCAGGGCCTGTTATCCGCATTTACCACTTTACCTTCGGACGCGCTGCCGCCGGTGCCCCCATCACGAACTCTAACTTAATGAGATTACGTTTGGCATTAATGCGACTTAAATTTGAATCGCATATCCATCCCGTCAGCCATTACCAACTACACAGGTACCACTTACTGTAGTGTGACGTGGCACTAATGAGCCTAAGAAGAAATTCCGTCAGCTAAAAGAAACAATAAAGAAGGAAGAATATGTTTATCACGCTCTGAGTCACTAAAGACGCTATGGTGAGAAGCTGAGTGAAGGGATGCATATCATACCTTAATTATTTCATCTAGTAGTTGACGTATAAAGCATACCGTCCTCACCAATGAGCGTGCACCATGTAGTCTTACAACGCATGCCATTAAAACCACAGTTCCTGTCGGATAGATTACTCAGCAAAAGGACACACTCCCAACTTCCAGACTCAAATCCCTGAATTCCGATGGGAAACCCGTGTTAGCTGGTGTCCCCACGCCATCATGGCCTAGCTAAGCATGTCGTGTTTCATATGTAACAAACTGCACTTTTGTGGCGCCGCTCATGCTAGTCTGGCGGCTCACGATAACCATCACAGTGTTTTTCCTTCTTTTTAATTGGGGGACGGGAGGCGCGGGAAGAGGAACAACCGGTGCGGGACTCGTCTATATCTCCCTCCAATTGCACAGTTCCTCTATATATCAGGTTAAATGTGTGGCCTCCCCATATATCAGACCAATCAGTGAGGTACGCTCCTACCCCTCTCCTCTCTCCCCCGAGCCGTGCCGAGCGACCGTCAACAACACATTGGAACTTCCACCACCCTCGCCTGGAGTGCCAAGATTGCAGCAGGGGGCCATAAAGCGTTGTGGAGAGGCAAAATGGGGGTCGTTTGAGCAGCAAAACTCGGGTGGGGGCGGCAGAGGGCGTAGGGTAATTATGGTGTCGAGCACGATAAGGAAAATAAAGTTGCCAGATGTTGTCCTTTGAGGGAGCGAAGATAAGACTGCGGCGTGGGACTTAAAGACGGTGAGGCGCGTTATCTTAGGGCGGGCGCCTCTTTTCTACCGTGCGTAAAAGACTTTTTATCCCGTCATCATCAGTAATTCTCGTTTTAGGTAATAGCACAGAAGGAGTCATCACGCTGGATGGAGATGGACTGATGAAAGGTTGCTGCTGCTTCAGGGGTTCTTAGATTATAAGATTCTAAGAAGATTTTATGTGTTTATTTATCCGACGAGCCTTTAAACGCATTATTGCCGACTTCCCCACCCCCAACACACACACACACACACACACACACACACACACACACACACACACACACACACTAAGGAGCCCCGGCACGCAGGCACTCTGAAGGTATCTGGATCAGGACTTTCTGCACGCGTGTGTGAATATTGGAAATCCTGGTTTCATCCCGTTTTATTGGCCGGAAGTCAAGAATATCTTAAATTTAGGAGATCGTCGCTTTTTCCTCAGCTTTATTGTTCCTTGAGAAGAAAAATGAAGAACATATTGGACCGGAGAGACTCTCGTGCATTTCTTCTTCACTTATTCGTATATTTCTTCTCTTTGGTATAGGTTATACATAGTGAAAAAAAGATCGGAGAGAGAGAGAGAGAGAGAGAGAGAGAGAGAGAGAGAGAGAGAGAGAGAGAGAGAGAGAGAGAGAGAGAGAGAGAGAAGAAAAAAAAAAGCAATAGATTAAATCATTCGTGGGTTATCTGTACCCCACTCATCCTCTGGACTCAGGCGCCTAGGCCGTAATAATGGTGCGCCACAACACCACACTTCCGAAGCACCACACCACACCAACATACCGCACCGTCACACCAACATATCTCTGTTACACCGCCACACCATAACACCATACCACACCGTCACACCAACACAGTACATTCCCACACCGTCACACCATCACACCACACTGTCACACTATTACACCACAAAGTCACACCACACCTTCACATCACACCGTCACGCCATCACACCACACCGTCATACCACACCGTCACACCATCACAGTACACCGTCATACCGTCACACCGTCACACGAACACTTCACCGCCACTCCATCACAACACAACTATCACCATCACACCACACCTTCACATCCTCACAGAAGGAGTCATCACACTGGATGGAGACGGACTGATGAAAGGTTACTGTTGCTTCAGGGTTTCTTAGATTGTAAGATTCTAAGAAGATTTTAAGTATCAGTGTATGAGTGTATTTTCATGTAATAGTCACTACCACCACCACACTTCTAACATCACCGTCACCACCATCATCACCACCACACATTAACACACCACCATCGTCATACCATGAACACCACATTACTTTCACCACTGTCACATCACCACCACACCAGCACCACCACCACCACCACCACCATACTGTGATGGCCACAACCTCCACCGTTATCATTATCGCTGCTCCACGTGAAATAATGACACGCGTCCAAACGATAGCAACACATCATTCCAAAGGGCACACCAGAATGAACCAGTGAATCAGCCTTATGGGTATCCTCGTATAACTACCTGATGAGCGTCACCCAAACGTGATCGGGGTGAAAATATCTTCTCTGTGTCAGCATAGATGTCATTCTTTCAACCCGATGGATGGCTCAACAATAGAAATATAACGAGTGAAGTGTAGGAATGAATGTTGACACCAATTTGCTGCCAGCCCTTCTCATGCAGGTGAAAGGGGCTAACGCTAGGAATTCCTTTGGCTTTACAAACACTAAGCTCACTTGCGTACCTCACTTTTCTATACTCAAAGAGGGGAGACGCTACGTTCTGGATACCCACTTGTCATACAGACACAGGGACATATTAGCATCATGTCACTCATACATCTTACATCACAAATATCTTGGCACCCTGATGTCCTGTCACAAACACAGCTTGCTACATTTATTTTACTCCATCGTACCTCGTGAAAGTCCTGCCACGCAAATATTCTATAACACACACACACACACACACACACACACACACACACACACCTCATGCCACAAAACATAAAACCACCCAAACATCCTGCCACACAAACACTGCCACACAAACACTGCCACACAAACATCCTGCCACACAAACATCCTGCCACACAAACATTCTGCCACACAAACACTGCCACACAAACATCCTGCCACAAAAACATCCTGCCCCACAAACACTGCCACACAAACATCCTGCCACACAAACACTGCCACACAAACACTGCCACACAAACACTGCCACACAAACATCCTGCCACACAAACATTCTGCCACACAAACACTGCCACACAAACATCCTGCCACACAAACATCCTGCCCCACAAACACTGCCACACAAACATCCTGCCACACAAACACTGCCACACAAACACTGCCACACAAACATCCTGCCACACAAACATTCTGCCACACAAACATTCTGCCACACAAACATTCTGCCACACAAACACTGCCACACAAACATTCTGCCACACAAACACTGCCACACAAACACTGCCACACAAACACTGCCACACAAACATCCTGCCACACAAACATTCTGCCACACAAACACTGCCACACAAACACTGCCACACAAACATTCTGCCACACAAACACTGCCAAACAAACATCCTGCCACACAAACATCCTGCCACACAAACACTGCCACACAAACATTCTGCCACACAAACATTCTGCCGCACAAACATTCTGCCACACAAACATTCTGCCACACAAACACTGTCACACAAACATTCTACCACACAAACATCCTGCCACACAAAAATTCTGCCACACAAACATCCTGCCACACAAACATTCTGCCACACAAACATCCTACCACACAAACACTGCCACACAAACATTCTGTCACACAAACATCCTGCCACACAAACACTGCCACACAAACATTCTGCCACACAAAGATTCTGCCACACAGACATTCTGCCACACAAACATCCTGCCACTCAAACATCCTGCCACACAAACACTGTCACACAAACATCCTGCCACACAAACATCCTGCCACACAAACATCCTGCCACACAAACATTCTGCCACACAAACATCCTGCCACACAAACATTCTGCCACACAAAACACTGCCACACAAACATTCTGCCACACAAACATCCTGCCACACAAACACTGCCACACAAACACTGCCACACAAACATTCTGCCACACAAACATTCTGCCACACAAACACTGTCACAAAAACATCCTGCCACACAAACACTGCCACACAAACACTGCCACACAAACATTCTGCTACACAAACATCCTGCCACACAAACACTGCCACACAAACATTTTGCCACACAAACATTCTGCCACACAAACATCCTGCCACACAAACACTGCCACACAAACATTCTGCCACACAAACATTCTGCCACACAAACACTGCCACACAAACACTGCCACACAAACATTCTGCCACACAAACATTCTGCCACACAAACCTTCTGCCACACAAACACTGTCACACAAACATTCTACCACACAAACATCCTGCCACACAAACATTCTGCCACACAAACATCCTGCCACACAAACATTCTGCCACACAAACACTGTCACACAAACATTCTGCCACACAAACATTCTGCCACACAAACACTGCCACACAAACACTGCCACACAAACATCCTGCCACACAAACATTCTGCCACACAAACATTCTGCCACACAAAACACTGTCATACAAACATTCTACCACACAAACATCCTGCCACACAAACATTCTGCCACACAAACATCCTGCCACACAAACATCCTGCCACACAAACATTCTGCCACACAAACACTGCCACACAAACATTCTGCCACACAAACATCCTGCCACACAAACATCCTGCCACACAAACACTGTCACACAAACATCCTGCCACACAAACATCCTGCCACACAAACATCCTGCCACACAAACATTCTGCCACACAAACATTCTGCCACACAAACATCCTGTCACACAAACACTGCCACACAAACATTCTGCCACACAAACATTCTGCCACACAAACACTGCCACACAAACATCCTGCCACACAAACATCCTGCCACACAAACATTCTGCCACACAAACATTCTGCCACACAAACATCCTGCCACACAAACATTCTGCCACACAAACATCCTGTCACACAAACATTCTGCCACACAAACATCCTGCCACGCAAACACTGACACACAAACATCCTGCCACACAAACATTCTGCCACACAAACATCCTGCCACACAAACACTGTCACACAAACATTCTGCCACACAAACACTGTCACACAAACATTCTGCCACACAAACACTGCCACACATACATCCTGCCACACAAACACTGCCACACAAACATCCTGCCACACAAACACTGCCACACAAATATTCTGCCACACAAACACTGCCACACAAACACTGCCACACAAACATTCTGCCACACAAACATTCTGCCACACAAACACTGCCACACAAACATCTTGCCACACAAACACTGTCACACAAACATCCTGCCACACAAACACTGCCACACAAACACTGCCACACAAACATTCTGCCACACAAACATTCTGCCACACAAACACTGCCACACAAACATTCTGCCACACAAACATTCTGCCACACAAACATTCTGCCACACAAACATTCTGCCACACAAACATCCTGCCACACAAACACTGTCACACAAACATCCTGCCACACAAACACTGCCACACAAACACTGCCACACAAACATCCTGCCACACAAACACTGCCACACAAACATCCTGCCACACAAACATTCTGCCACACAAACATCCTGCCACACAAACACTGCCACACAAACACTTTGCCACACAAACATCCTGTCGCACAAACACCATGCCACACAAACATCCTACCACACAAACACCATGCCACACAAACATCCTACCACACAAACACCATGCCACACAAACATCCTACCACACAAACACCATGCCACACAAACATCCTGCCACACAGACATCGTGCCACACAAACATTCCATACAAACACCTTGCAACATAAAGCCCCAACCGCAAATATAACACAGAGCAACGGATGTCTTCACTACATTCCTCCTTGATCTTAGAATAGCCCTGACTTAATTTCCTGCCTGGCACAGTCATTCGCGGGAAGTCAACACAACAACCTCCGCCCACAAACAATGGCGGGACTCAGCTATGGGGCTATAGGTCTGCAAAATTTTACCATGAAAGTTTCCTTTCCACAATGTTCCTCGCTCTGCAATATGCTTAAAGTGGCAAAAGTTTCGGTATTTTCCCCCTCCGGCAACAATGGTGGCTCTAGAGAATAAAAACCATTATGGAGGCGGCGGCCAAGAGTTCTTCACGACGACAATGACTATGGTAAGAAGCTGCATCAGGCAGCATCCCTTTCTTCCCCCTCGCCGCCTTACTACGAATACGTGAGGAGGAACACATGCCCTAATTTCTTCTCTTAAGTCTTAACTTGGTGTCTTCCACAGCTCCCGGTGCATCAAAACTTTCTTTCTGAATATTTTCTTTGACTTTTAAACCCTGTTAGAGAGGGAATTCCATGTGTCCGGCGAACATATGTAAACTGCTCTCAAATTATTCATGGGAAAAACTTGTCAAATATTCTCGCAGTGTTTCTATTTGTATTACGTAGTCGATACCTTACTGAATACACCAACGCGTGTGTATTCAGGAAAGTAAACTGTAAACATTCATTCAGAACTACTATTTCCATGACAATATCAATGTGATTGCATCAACTATATTTTCCGATTTCTTTTTATCTCAATTCACAAAGGACTGGAATCAATGAATAGTGTCTGATAAGCAAGCACAGAAGCGTTAATCTTTTACTGTTTAAAAAAAAAATACATGTCTCTTCCTGCAAACTCTTTCTCATTTTTTTTTTTTTTTCTTCTTTGGTAAATTTGGTAAATTTCTTCCAATTCATATTCCCATTTTTTTTCCTCCTCCGTCTTGGATGACAATAAGTACCAATGCTTCCGATCCCCTTTTTTTCCTCCTTTCTCTCCCGATTCCCCTTCTTCCTCCTTTCTCTCATGTATTTAAAGGAAGAATCCGTCTTCTTTTTTCCCAGTCCTTTCTTTCTCTTTGTTTTTCTACGTCAAAAATTCCCGTTTCTCTTGTTCCTTTTCTTATTCCATTTTTTTTTTTTACTCATATAGTAAGGCAGACCAGTCTATTCTGCTTTTTTGCCTTCCCTTCCTCCTACATCTTCTATAATGAAAATATGCCCATCTCCTCCTAATCGTCTTTTTGCTCTTCTCTTTACTCATTCCCCATCCTCTTTTGTAATAATAAAAGTTCCTTCAAATTTTTCCTTTCCACTTTTCTTCCTTCTTACTCCCTTTTCTGTAATAAGGATATATCAATCTTCTGCTGCCTTTTCTCCTTTACTTCTTTCCTCTTTTATGATAAAAAGAGCTTTTTATCGTGCTTTCTCTCTCTCTCTCTCTCTCTCTCTCTCTCTCTCTCTCTCTCTCTCTCTCTCTCTCTCTCTCTCTCTCTCTCTCTCTCTCTCTCTCTCTCTCTCTCTCTCTCTCTCTCTCTCTCTCTCTCTCTCTCTCCTTCCTACCCCTATTCCTTCTTCTTCTGAAGTGAGAAATATCCCTCCCTCCTGGTTCTTTCCTCTTCTGTAGTATTCGTAAAAGGATTCTTCTCCTGTCCCTGTTCCTCTTTCTCCTTCCTATCCTACAACAAGATATCATTCGTCCCTTGCTGTTCTTCTATTTATTTTTTTATTCTTCCTCCTCCTTCTTTAGTACAAAATACATACCCGTCCTCCACTGTATATCTTCCTCTTCTTTCTTCCTTATTCCTACCTAGTAAAACGCACCCGTCCTCTCTTCCTCCTCTTTCTTTCCCTTTTTCTCCTTTTCTACAGTAAAAATAGCTATCTACTCCTTGAGCTCTTTCTCCCTGTTCATTCTTCTAACTTTTGTAATGGTTAAATTTTCTCCACCTCTTCCTTCTTTTTCTTCCTCTTCCATAATTAAAATGCCCATGTCTCCTGATCCTCTTCTCGTTCAGTAGTAAAAAAAATATCTTTCTCTCCTACTCCTCCATCTCCTCCTCCTGGCCCGCCCCTAGTAGTCATCTCCACTCGGCAAACCGGTGACACTCCATCACTTCCCCTCCTGCAGCCCGCCTACCGCCTGCCCCTGCGTACAGCGATATGCCAGCTTATTCAATAGGGTTAGAGTGGCCGGCGTCAGGTCTCGTAAGTCGGTGAGGTCGTCCAAAAAGGCATGCCATGTTCCCTCGTCCGCCAGCCTAAGTGATGGCGCGTGTATGTTCCCGCTCCTGACGGCCACTTACCGACCTACCTGAGGCCAGTTTGAAAGCGGGAGAGAGAGAGAGAGAGAGAGAGAGAGAGAGAGAGAGAGAGAGAGAGAGAGAGAGAGAGAGAGAGAGAGAGAGAGTGGTATAGTAGTAGTAGTAGTAGTAGTACTAGTAGTAGCAGTAGTAGCAACAGCAGCAGCAGCAGTAGTAGTAGTAGTAGTAGTAGTAGTAGTAGTAGTAGTAGTAGTAGTAGTAGTAGTAGTAGTAGTAATAGCAGTAGTAGCAGATGTAGTAGATGTAGTAATAGTAGTATCAGTAGTAGAAGTAAAAGTAAAAAGAGTAGGATGATGAGAAGAGGAGGAGGAAGATATGGTATAAGGAAGAGGATGAAAGATGACAACGAGAAATATGATTAGGAGGAGGAAGGAAAGAAGGAAGAGAAAGTTGTTTTGTGTAAATCACAGACATAAGATCTCCAATGCTAAGTAAACGACCGACAATATCTTTCATTGCAAACGCCTCCCCCCCACAGTTCATCTCAGCCCTTCCTCATTGAATATCATTACTGACAACCATGCTGCTTTAACCCTCCTTCATTTCTCCCTGCCTTCTTTCATTCCCTCCTTCCTTCTTTCCTTCCTTCCTTCCTTCCTTCCTTCCTTTCCCTCCTCTTCCTTCCACACGACTAAATCTCCGCCTCTCCTATCCTCCCAGGCGCCAGAATCCGACGTGAATGGGAGAAATTACCACGAAATGGAATCCTTCGTAATCCGCATTCACTCCTTCATTACTCAGTATCTCAACTTTAAACTTACTTCTTCCTATTCCTAGTATACACTGCAAGCATCAGCCAGTCGCTTCCCCTTTCTGGAGCCCCTCTGTGTGTGTGCCTTCCAAGACGTCTTATCTTCATCTCAGTAGGGCACTTTGCCTCAGCTCCCTTGGCGAAGCTATCGACCAGGTGTGGCAGGGAGCAGGAAGCTGGAAGGGGTGTGGCAAGCCCGTAGTGGCAGTGGTAGTGGTGGTTGTAGTGGCGATGGTAGTTGCTGCTGACTTTCATACAGTCGCTGCTACCACCATCACATCACCACCTCCCCCACATCCACCTTAATCTATAGTTCTGTTTTATCCACTGTTGCATCTGTGTCACCTGATCGTCATCGTCACTGTCACCGGTTTTGTGATTTTCGTTGGCGACGGACTAGTAACATAACTCGCGTGCCATTTATTTTGTATCACATGCGACACTTCATTACAAAATCTTGCTCCTCTGTAACATCAGCGTCAAGTTTTCTTGTGCTTTCAATTTTTTTTTCGCTTTTCCTCTAACCTAATTTCCTTTCCTTCCCTTCTTCCTTTCCTCTTACTCTTGGTTACCTGTGTAATCTACTCAGGGGCCCGCTGGGAGCCCATCGCGACCGCCGCAGCAGTAATGGAGCAGCAGGAAGGGGCGGTTCTGAGGCTTCCCGAGACGAGGAAATTTGTGTTTCATGCCGTAAAAGTCTGGATTCTGCGGTTGAGTAATGTTTTTCAAAGTCTACTGTTTTCCTTGATGCTCACGTTTAGCGCGTCTGTCATGAACGTCTGGCTGATGCAATTCCGCCGTCTGTTCCTCACTCGTACCCTCTTCCCCTTCTTTCTTCATGGCGCAGCGGTCTGCCCACCACTGGGGGAAAGGAAGACGAACATGTTACGGCCCTGAGCTTAATGGTGCCACGGAGAGTTAAACAGCAGTATTTTTTATTTTTTTTCCTTTGCGTCACCTGTGATGAACGATCTTTTCTGAATCGTTGTAATGTCATTAAAAAAAAGAAAAAAAAGAAAAAAAAAAAAAAAAAAAAAAAAAAAAAAAATATATATATATATATATATATATATATATATATATATATATATATATATATATATATATATATATATATATATATATATATATATATATATATATATATATATATATATATATATATATATATATATTTGTGTTCTTATATTATACATAGATGAAGGTGTTCTTGGTTTCCTCCTCCATGTTGTGGAAGAAGAAGAGGTAGTGATTAGGTAAACTAAACTTTCCCTGGCTTTTTCCAAATCAGATGGTTCCTATAAAGTTTATATATGAACGCTCCACGAACTTTTTTGGGTTTTTGGACGGAATTGTTATTACACTTTTATTATCAACAACGCTCTATATTTTGTTAAAATGGTCGGGTTAACGGTTTTTGTTGTACAGTTAGCTTTATTAGTTTCATTGTGGACGCTACATTCTATTTCTCTTCGTGGAAATTTCTATAAAACCAGTAGCCTGACTAACTCAATTTCTGTATCCTTGGTTTCTCCCGGCTCTCCTTCCTCCAACCCTGCCAGTCCCTCTCCTCGCTAGTCCAAGCCTCTGTGGGACTCCAGCCAGGACAGAAGCTTACCAAATTTTCTTCCCAAAGTTGGTCGCCGCTGTCACCAACAAAAAAAAAAAAAAAAAACAATGATACAGGGGAGATGAGGATGGTTGCAGCTTTAAGGTATAGCATGACTTACTGACGACTTTACGCGTGCAAAGTAAAAATATAAGAAGGAGAGCGCGTGCACACACACACACACACACACACACACACACACACACACACAGATGGGTCTGGGTTGAGTTGGAGGGAATAGCAGCGCGGGGAAGGTGATGCATCATGTGGGAGGGCCTCGTGGCAACGCTCGATAAGGCACGCGAGAAAAGACATTTATTTACCTTGATGTACATAACAAGAGAGTAATGCAGTAAGGCGGAGAGTAATCAAGTTGACAGGAATCCATTCACTCACAAAAAAATTGACATATATTATGTGTGTAGGAAAATGTGTGTGTGTGTGTGTGTGTGTGTGTGTGTGTGTGTGTGTGTGTGTGTGTGTGTGTGTGTGTGTGTGTGTGTTGGATAACACTAGTATTTCTTTATTTATTTCATCATTCATTATTTTATCTTATTGGTTACTTTTTTTTTTCTGTGTAATTAAATGATTGCCCCGTGCCGTGAATGCCTCCCTGCTATATATACACTGCAACCTCTCGTTACCATGCCTATTGATGTTATGAAAATCTTATATAATGCCCATGTCTTACCACACCCACACTATTGTACACCTGTCTGGTGCAGTACTTACCCCGCACATTTGTTATCTCTGTTTAGATTGCAGAAGAAAATCATAAGAATCATAAGAAATAGTGACTACTTTGTCCACACACAACCTCTTTTTAAAGATACAAGTTTACTAAAACTTTTTTTATGTAAATAAGCTGCAGATTAGTATTCACATGTATAAACAGTTCAAAGGAGATATATTTGTAACCTTACAGTCACAACATACTCTTGAAAATGTACGTGTACCAGCACATTACACTTTTTCAACATTCTCTTTGTTATCTAGGACCTAAAACCTGGAATTCCATCCCACTTAACCTAAAAGTTCTTCCTTCAACACACTCCTTTAAGAACCAATTTAAAAAGTATATAATTTTCAATTATTAAATGTGTCCATCTTTCTATTGTCATAATAATGCCCTCATTTTCATCCAGGGATCATTGTCATTGTCATTATAATAGTAATAATAATAATAATAACAATAATAATAATAATAATAATAATAATAATAATTATTATTATTATTATTATTATTATTATTATTATTATTATTATTATTATTATTATTATTATTATTATTATCATTATTATTACTATTATTATTTACTCATTCTTTAAGAAAAAAATTACTAGAAATTGCTTATATGTTTGACTCATAATTACTACAGTGAATGTGCCAACTTTGCTTAGCAGATATTTACTAATCTTACTACATAATTATTACTATGTACATGTAGAATTAATGTCCAGCACTCAATTTCCACTGCTGCCTAAAAAGTATTTAACTTCAGATGGGCTCCTTGCACTTCTGTAATTAGCTGTGTTTATAACTCATTTGTTTTAAGGGATAATGAAAATATTTCAAAATGTTAAAAAAAAAAAAAAAAGTTTCACGTGGCAAGTGAAAACCCACAAAACTGAAGTCATGGGCACCAGGAATGCATTGTAATGGAACGGAGTTTATGGTAATGCCGTTCAGCACATCCTGTCGGACCTGAAGAGCCATTATCATTGCGGTGAATTTACAATGAGTGGCGAAGTTGGGCTCACCGCCCAGGGGCGACCAGTGGCTCCCGAAAATACAAATGGTAATCGTCTCATTGTTGCAGTAGGCGAGGTATGCGATGGAGGGGGACGCGCCAGGTGATTCCTGTCGCCATGATAACCATAGAAAGTGAATATTAACCAAAGAAAACTCATTACCGAACGAAGAAACCATTTGAAAACAGACCATCTGTTATACATGTCAATTAGCTACACTAGCGATCCGAATACAGAAGCTGTCAGTAATCAAAATACAGTTTCTCTAAAAACAGCATCAGAGGAACATTAAATGGACCAACACCGTTACCATTAAGAAAACAGAACACATGCATGCACAAGCATAAACATACACTCTCACCATCAATTGCAAGGGCACGTACGTACGCACACACGCAAGCACGCACGCACGCACACACAAACGCACACATTCACGCACACCCACACCCACCTACACAACACACACACACACACACACACACACACACACACACACACACACACTTACAAAAAGAGACATTAAAGATATTATCACATAATGACTTCTAAACCACATTATCAGATCCAACAACTAGGAACAAAATTACCATCATTTTACCGCTAATCTCTAATAAAAAGCTGGCTTATGGCGTTTAATGTGTTACACAACCACACCGTTTGTGATTTATCTCCTTCTGAAAAAAAAAATAAAATAAAAAAAAATAAAATAAATAAATAAATAAAAAAAACATTATTTCACTCTGCCTATGAACTTCAAGCCGTAATATTTATTTATTTTTTTTTCCCCTGAAGCGGAGCCAAATAAAAACACCTAAGGTTACGCAGAGTTCGTAAATCCCTTTAGTACTGCAGTGTATACGACTAAATCTCCAACTGGAACAGGTCTCTAATTATTAAACATTCTTTTTTTTTGTAAATGTTCTGTATGAAGATTATATAGTTTTCATCACTACGATGAACGACCTCTCCCCCACCTCTCTCTCTCTCTCTCTCTCTCTCTCTCTCTCTCTCTCTCTCTCTCTCTCTCTCTCTCTCTCTCTCTCTCTCTCTCTCTCTCTCTCGTAATAAACGCATGGAGACGGAGACAGCACAGCCTTAATGAGGTTACCATGAAGCGTGGTCAATCTCAAACTACTTGACTTCCTCACACAGCCCATGCCGGTCCTGCCGCCCACGATCCTTGTTTCTTTACGTTATGGTGAAGCAAAATTTAATTTAAGTGTGACGTCCACAACAATAAAATCTGAAAAGTTTATTTTGAATCTATGCATTTGTTACTAAAATGAAACTGTGTTCTTATGTGGAGATATTAATTTGTTTACATCAATTTGCATTTCTCATTTGCATAACCAACCCCACTTTTCATGGAGGTTCTGCAAAAAGTTTAAAATGTCTTCGGTGAAGGGAAGCAAACTTGGAGTGTTTGAGTTACCAACGAGTTTAACAACAAAGTTTAGATTACACGATTTAAACATAATTTAATATGAAGAGTAAATAAAACCAATGCAAGTACAAAACTTTGTTGGACATCACAGTCATATATTTCCCTTAATGAATCCAACCTATTAATGTAGACCCCGGCTTGCCATTATTCCAGCGATTACTGAGTCTTGCATGAGAGATTTTATCCTCGCCTGATGGACAAACTATATCTACGAGTATGAAACTTAATCAAATACACTTTTGAAAAATAAGGACAGAAACATCCCACCATGTGAACATCAGATGACACGTGATTGTGGAAATCGCAAGGAGGCCATTGCCTTATTAGCCGATGTATTTTGGATCTGAAACAATGTCTCAAATGAAATGTACGTGTATATATATATATATATATATATATATATATATATATATATATATATATATATATATATATATATATATATATATATATATATATATATATATATATATATATAGATAGATAGATAGATAGATAGATAGATAGATAGATAGATAGATAGATAGATATAGATAGATAGATAGATAGATAGATAGATAGATAGATACATAGATACATAGATAGATAGATAGATAGATAGATAGATAGATATAGATGTAGATGGTGGCTAACGCCTGTAATTCGTCACTTTCTGGAGAGTCAAACTAATCACTGAGGTCAGATTACCACCATTATTTATTTTTTTTCACAAAAAAAAGAAAAGTAAACGATCGTTTATTTTCCTCGATGAGCTTATTGGTTTACATATTTGTCATCCATACGTCAAGAGTTATTACTTTCAGATTTTCATTTCGTTTATCAACTAATAATGTTGATAATTATTATCATTCTTCTTCTCTTTCTACAACAACAACAACAACAACAACAACAACAACAGTAAATTACCTCAATTTTTTTTTTCAAACACAGCTGTTTCCTTCACGTTTTCATGCAGCATTATATCACCTTATTCAACATGCAACCTTTAAAATCGCACCATACAGCTATACATACGTTGGGTAATTGCATGACTCTTAATACACATCGGATCGTTTCGAACACCGGCTTATCTGTAATCAGGTGTAAATATATTCCTCTGAGTCGCTTTGATCTTTAAATGGATGATGCACCAATTGTAGCATTAAAACCATTAAAGCCAAGGTGTTTGCTCACGGTCTTATAGTCTGTGAGGAGCTCCGGCCTCTGTTGTTTTGACTGCCGGGGTGTTTTTCAAGCGTTGGATTATAAACTGCGTAGTGAATCAAGAGAAAGAAAGTAAGATGAGAAAACAACATCTATAATTTTTAACAAACATTCCTTTTCATTTTAGCGAAGGCCAATATCAACAGTCATCATACGTGTGTGTGTGTGTGTGTGTGTGTGTGTGTGTGTGTGTGTGTGTGTGTGTGCGAGCGCGCGCGTCTCTGTGTCTGTCTTTCTGTATATCTCTCATTGATAAATATATATATATATATATATATATATATATATATATATATATATATATATATATATATATATATATATATATATATATATATATATATATATTTATTTATTTATTTATTTATTTATTTATTTATTTATTCATTTATGAGAGATTACAGAAAAAAAAACAGAGAGAGAGACACACAAACAGACAAACAGACAGACGGTAAGGGAGGGAGATAGGAAAAAGGAAGAGAAGAACAAAACAAAAAAGAAAAGAAAAGAAGAAAATAAGAGAAGTGGAAAAGAAAAAAAAAAGTAAAATAACTAACTAACGTTCCACTCTAAGAATAGAAAACTTTTAAAAATCTGAGGGCAGGAAAGACTCGGGGTGAATGCTTTCGGTCATGGAGTCTTTCAGGAGGAGAAAAGTCAACTGCGCCTCACTGCCATCACCATCCCCATGTAATATTTCCTTCCAGCAGCCTCGGCACACATCCCGGAAGGCGATCCATCACCTCGATATAAAGCCTGAGACGCCATAGCGAAGCCCTTTGGCGCTGAAACGTAGGCAACGATCCCTCTTCCCTGTCCTCTCTCTCTCTCTCTCTCTCTCTCTCTCTCTCTCTCTCTCTCTCTCTCTCTCTCTCTCTCTCTCCGTGCCCTTTTGCCCTAGATCTCCGGGCGCTCCTCGCTCCGTTTCATTCTATTTCTCTCCCTTCTTCGTATTCTTTTTCTCTGGCTCCTCTTTCTACGTCTTTTTCTTTTATTTTCCCCCACCTCTCTCTCTCTCTCTCTCTCTCTCTCTCTCTCTCTCTCTCTCTCTCTCTCTCTCTCTCTCTCTCTCTCTCTCTCTCCCCTTTGCCGCTTCCTGTCTGGTCCTTTTCGTCTCATTCCTCGCCTCCTGCCAGCTGCCCCCATTTCTCAAATTCTCGCTCCCCCCTTTTTTTTTCTTTCCCCTCCCAGCCATCTCACGTACTCCTCTTACATCCCTTTTGTTCCTGAACGTTATTCTCTCTCTCTCTCTCTCTCTCTCTCTCTCTCTCTCTCTCTCTCTCTCTCTCTCTCTCTCTCTCTCTCTCTCTCTCTCTCTCTCTCTCTCTCTCGCAAAACATGTTTTTACCGGAAAGAAAAATATAAACTTAATTCACGGAAAACAAATTTAGTTTTTCGGACTAATACGGAAAAACATTTGTCTGCATCCGCGCGCGCGCACACACACACACACACACCACACACACGCACACACACACACACACACACACACGCACACACACACACACACACACACACGACCCCGCCCTTGTAGCCGCACTACCAAGATGACCCTTTCATCCTTCTATATGAGAGGCGAAGGACAATTTTAGGGCCGCAACACACCCAGACCACGCGGCAAGGTCACAGGGCTCATCAGGGCACACACACACACACACACACACACACACACACACACACACAGAATAACGCTGATCAAACCGCGTCGTACCTTCGTGACTTACTGCTCAGCAATTTTTTTCACAGCAAGTCGTGATGACCTTGTGTAGTTTCCACCCAAGGGACACGTGCTGTTGTCATCATCGTCGTAGTTCTTTTCTACGCAATCTTTATTGCCACCATTATCATTACTGTTCCTAATTTCATCATCAAGACCATTATCATCATCATCACCATCATCATCACTGTCACCATCACCATCATCATCACTATCACCATCACCATCATCAGCACCATCATCAGCGCCATCATCATCATCATTATCATCATCTTCATCATCATCATAATTAAAGTCAGATCGAAATCGATAAAATACATTAAGACAGAACAGATAGCACTGTTAAATGGGCTAATGTTTGTTCGTTTAAGCTTTACGCCCCGAAATACTCTTGTCTGACACAACTTTAAAGCTTAATTTATGTGAGCTTCGTTTCCAGTTCTTAGTGCCTATTTTCATTTTTTTTTATTCTATTTATTTATTTTTTTTTTCTACCTTGAAAATGGGAAATGTGGTATGTTTGACCCTCAGCGGTGAATGTGTACATGTCAAGCCTCACGTGGGACAAGAGGTAGTGGCAAGATGCGAGGGACACACTACCTGACATTTGTTCCCGATGGCATACCATCACTACAACACATCAGTATTATGACAATTTTGCAACTCAGACATCCTTTACTCTTTACTTCTCCACGTAGTGTAAAATAAAAAAAAAGTACAGTTTAACATTATAAAAAGAAATACCTATTTATGAGACAAAACTTTTAGCTTGAAACTTACGGAATAAATTATTTAAATGCCTGAACATAAAACTGGTGGCAAATAACTTAAGCTATAGCGAGGTGAGGTGGAGGACAGGGACAGGGAGTAGGTGAGGCTCTGGGGACGGGTGGATGGGAAGGAGTAGGAATGGTGAAAGTAAGGTGCTGGGTAAGGGTGGAGGGAATGTGGAGGGAAAGTGATGGAAGCAGAAAGAGCGAAACTGAGATACAAGAGACAATCAAGATGAACAGTCCGATAGGATCATCTAGACACATATTTATCCTGCCTATCATCAATCCTCTATAGATTTTACCATTATTCCTTTTAGCAATAATTTCTCCTCTCCTTCCTTTTTCTCTTACACACACACACACACACACACACCGCGTTGTGTAGTGCGTGGTCAACACGCTCAGCTCACAACCGAGAAGGACCGGGTTCGAATCCGGGCGCGGCGAGGCAAATGGGCGAGCTTCATACCCTGTTCATCTAGCAGTAAGTAGATAAGGGATGTAACCCGAGGGGTTGTGGCCTCGCTGTCCCGATGTGTAGTGTGTGAGTGGTCTCAGTCCTACCTAAAGATCGGTCACTATGAGCTCTGAGCTCTTTCCGTATGGTAACGGCTGGCTGGGTGACCAGCAGATGACCACTGGATGAATGTCACACACACACACACACACACACACACACACACATTTGTACTTACCACGTCTTGTCTGAAGTCCGTTGTCCAGGAGAGAATTGTAACAGGAAAGCATAAACAAAGTGAGCATGAACACAAAGCTAACAGACACTAAAAAAAATTAAAAGTGTAAGAATAACAATCTAGATGACTATAAGATTAAAAATTAAGACGTTACATGCAACAAAATCCTAACACGAATGTATAATATTAATTAACAGCACGACTCCTATGTTTCTAGGAGCTTGAGACAACGACTTTTTCAATCTTTAGTCCTCTGCAACTTTCTCGGGAAATGACCAAACAGGAAAGTGGTAACAAATATTACACCTCCTTAGGTGGCTCTCCAGAACGTCATCGTGTATTCATTAGACTGCTGCAACACAACAAACACAGCTTTACTGCAACACAGCTCATCTCCATGCAAACTAAGATTATCAAAGTGCACGAGCTAAAGTTACTAGGTGTTTGAGTCTTTGAGTGGAAATAGGTAGTGTGGAGAAAGGTTTAAAAGAAATCAATAGTGTGTGTGTGTGTGTGTGTGTGTGTGTGTGTGTGTGTGTGTAGGTAGGTGGGTATTTAATACGTATCTATCCTTACTGGTATGTAAGAAATTGCTCACCAGAACAGCGAAAGCAGTCTGTCCCTTTAAACCAAAATTCCAATAAGATGTCCCTCGTATAACACCAAACCCTCCCCTTCCCTTTACTCTATCACTGAAGCCCTCCCCCTTTTCTCTATCACCAGCGCACCACCACCCGCAGGCCGGCTATTATTCCCCTTCTCCCTCCTTCCTATGCTCCTTCTACACGTCCCAGAGCGACCCTAGGGCCTTGGTACGCTCCCAAGACAGACGGGCTGGTCTCCTCCTACCTTATGGAGAAACGGCTGCTCCTCCGCATAACTCAGGTAAGTAGTCAATAGCTATCCATCAGCTGCCTCACCACCACCACCTAATTGCGTAACTATCTGTACTTCATCTTCGTCCTCTATTCTTCGCCTTTCCAGGGACTAATAAAAAGAAACTGCTGATGATGAATAACAAGGAAAGGACTGAAATGCTTATCACAAGGTTTTAGTAATAAGAGTTCTGCTGGTGCCTGTTATCACTATACTGGGTTGTGCGGGAGCTTGGTGTGTGTGTGTGTGTGTGTGTGTGTGTGTGTGTGTTTGTGTCTAATTGTCTCTGGGTGTTGAATGGAGCCATCTATTATCTGCTTTCATGTAGTGCTCTCTCTCTCTCTCTCTCTCTCTCTCTCTCTCTCTCTCTCTCTCTCTCTCTCTCTCTCTCTCTCTCTCTCTCATGTCACCGTAACACACGCCTTGAGCACCCCTTCATGCATCAACTGGTCGATTATTATTATCCGAGACACACCCTCAAGAATAAGGGAGAGGAGATAACAGATGAGAGAGAGAGAGAGAGAGAGAGAGAGAGAGAGAGAGAGAGAGAGAGAGAGAGAGAGAGAGAATAATACGAATGGATGAAGACAGAGATGGTATGGGAAAGAAAGAAGGAAGGAAGGAAGGCTGTTGTTAAAATGGAGAGAGTGGAAGACAGATGAAGAATTACGACAGAGGAAACGAAGGAAGGGGAGGAGAGGTTACAGAGGGAAGGGAGGAACAAGAGAATTATCAAATGGAGTAGAAATAGGAGGAGGAGGAGGAGGAGGAGGAATGAAGATGAATAGCAGATAGAAGGAGTTAGTGAAGATGGGAGGGAGGATGTGAGTGGATTTAGCGTGGGTTCAGTTACCTCAAGGCAGTCAGTCACTTCAACACACACACACACACACACTTGCACTTCGCTTTACTTAGCGCATCCCATCCTTTACCCGTGACCCACGTAATGTCAGTTTATTAGCGAGTCTCAGCTCTCATCGTGTGGCATTATGAATAATTCTATCACGGAAGACAGATAGGCAGCGCGCTCCCTTCGTTCCTGCAGTTATACTATTTTATTGATTTTTACTCTCTTTCTCATTTGTTCCGTACGGACTAAGACGTGAACGAAACTGCCACATGCTCATACTTTTTCCATCTGATTTATACCATTCACATGTCATGGGTTAATTGTTGTAAACAAAAAAAAAATAAATAAATAAAGAAACCAAAAACGCAAAGAAGATTAAAATGTGTTTGTCATTACATTTTGCCAGATTTATTGACTTAAATGTTATTTTGTTAAGATAAGAAATCGAATAGTTGATGAAGTAATGTGTGAATGGCAAAAGTACCTGGCAACCTTGCTGCAAGATGTGTGTTCTCCATGCAGAGAGCGCCGCTACAAAGGGTTAGCTTGTATAGAAGGAAAGAAATAACATTAAAAAAAAATAATACATGTGAACAACCGAACATCGACGTAGGTCTGAAATGAATGTTTTGCTTTCATTACATTATTACATTGCATGCGGAAATCAACCGAGGAAAATAGAAAGTTTCGGTTAAGTTTCCGGTGCCAGCCAGCTCAATCTGGAGTGAACGTGCACGAAGGGCGCGGGAATAGCATACACGTACTATATGAAGTATACAGAGTTGAACAGAGGTGCAAACATGCGTGTGTACAAACGGAGATTATCTCTGCAAGAATGGCCACGTCATACATGCTCTCTCAACCCTCACGCAGTCTGTCAGCGCTCGGGGGCTCAGCTGGTGCATCACAGCCACGGCGCCAGCCAGGCAGTGTTTACACACAATACAACGTTTTATGGCGAGCTTTCAATAGAATCAGGCATGAATTACTTTCGCATATGATGATAAATTCTGACTTCCCCCCACCTAAAGCACTGGTATGTAAACATGTTTCTTCCTTATGTGTAAGTTTTTTGCCCATTCATTATAATGCATGTGTCGGTGAGATGGACAGAAAAAAAAAAATCTTATCGATATGAATCAACTGCAACATTAAAGGTACAAAAAATAAAATAAAAATAAATAATAAATAAATAAAGTCAGTTCCTTTTTACATGCAGCCTTTTATACAAGTATTTTGTTGTAGATTAAGAGGAGTAGGAATGAAAGGTAGAAGGTTAAAAAGGAAGAAGCGAGCATAGAGACAGTGGGAGGCGAAGCGGAAGTGGACAAGTCAACATCCTCTTTTCCCACTGCAGCAAGGCCTGCTCATCACCTCCGGACGCAGCTCAGCCTCTTGCTGGTGGCCGAGTCCACACTGTAATAATTGCTCACGCCTGTGTATCTCTCTCCCTTCCTGTCTCACTGGCCCAGTGTCTGCCTAGATGGAGGATATGCTTTGTTCATTTATTCATTCATTCACTCATTTATTTTGTTAGTTCATGTATCTTATGACCCATAATATATATATATATATATATATATATATATATATATATATATATATATATATATATATATATATATATATATATATATATATATATATATATATATATATATATATATATATATGGCAAATTAAAACATATTTACTTTGGACAATTAGGTTGGACTGGAATAATACCTTTGTGTTTTTACAATTTCTTATTGTCTCATGACTGCATCTCTTTTTTTTTTTTATTATGTAGGAGGGACACCGGCCAAGGGCAAAAAAAAAAAAAAAAAGATAAATAAATGAAAAAAAAGGCACATTGAGATGCCGGTTCCCTAATAGGATCCAAAGCGGCAGTCAAATATTGAAGGATAAGTGTCTCGAAACCTTCCTCTTGAAGGAATTCAAGTCATAGGAAGGTGGAAATACAGAAGCAGGCAGGGAGTTCCAGAGTTTCCCAGAGAAAGGGATGAATGACTGAGAATACTGGTTAACTCTTGCATTAGAAATGTGGACAAAATAGGAGTGAGAGAAAGAAGAAAGAATAATGGTAGAAGATAGCAAGAGATGCAACAGTGCGGCGATGAGAAATGGGCTGAAGACGAAAAGCTTTTGATTCCATCCAGTCTAGAAAAGCGGTTTGAGTGAACGCTCCTCACCCCACCGACATGTGAAGCATACTCCATACATGGATGGATAAGGCACCTGTACAGATCAGCTGGAAGGGTGAAAAAAAAAAAAAAACTGGTCGAGACGTCTCAGACGCCTAGCTTCATAGAAGTTGTTTTAGCAAGAGATGAGATGTGAAGTTTCCAGTTTAGATTATAAGTAAAGGGTAGACCAAAGATGTTCAGTGTATAAGAGGGGGACACTTGAATGACACTGAAGAAGGGATAGTTGTCTAAAAGATTTTGCCGAGTTGATAGATGGAGGAAGTGAATTTTTGAGATACTGAAGAATACTAAGTTTGCTCTGCTCCGATTAGAAATTTTAGAGAGATCAGAAGTCAGGCGTTCTTGAAGGATTGGACGTCTACAAAAAGACGAGGAAAAGTGCAGGTGGTATCATCAGCGTAGGAGTGGATAGGACAAGAAGTTTGATTTAGAATTTATGAATAATAGAAAGAGAATGGGTGGCAGGACAGAACCCTGAGGAACACCACCGTTAATAGATTTAGGAGAAGAAGAGTGGCCGTCTACCACAGCACCAACAAAACGGTCAGAATGGAAACTTGAGAAAGAGTTACAGAGAGGAGGATAGAAGCCGTAGGAGGGTAGTTTAGAAATCAAAGCTTTGTGCCAGACTCTATCAAAAGCTTTTGAAATGTCTAAGGCAACAGCAAAAGTTCCACCAAAATCTCTAAAAGAGGATGACCATGACTGAGTAAGAAAAGCCAGAAGATCACTAGTAAAGCGGCCTTGACGGAACCCATACAGGCGATCAGATAGAAGGTTATGAAGTGGTAGATTTTAATAATCTTTCTGTTGAGGATAGATTAAAAAAAAAACTTTAGATAGGCAGGAAATTAAAGCAATAGGGCGGTAGTTTGAGGGATTAGAACGGTCACTAGATATGGTAGCAGTGGTGCCATATGGTTGAAATAAAGGAGGGAAAGAAGAAGAAGCAAAGTTATTGGAGATGTTTTTGGCTAGGTGCCAGAAGTCACGAGGGGGAGTTAGATCTTGAAAGATTTTGACACTTTCTATTCATGAAGGAGTTTTTGGGTAGTTGGAGAACACACTTGGCATGGTTCCATGCAGAAATATAAAGCACATGAGATTCTGGTGATGGAAGGAAGGCTCAAGTACCTTTTTGTGGGCCACCTCTCTATCATGTTTAGCACTAAAATGGACTGTGTTGAACCAAGGTTGGGAAGGTTTACGTCTAGAAAAAGAGTGAGGAATGCACGCCTCCATGCCAGGCATTATCACTTCTTTTATGCGCTCGGCACACAAAGACGGGTCTCTGAACCGGAAGCAGTAGTCATTCCAAGGAAAAACAGCAAAATACCTCCTCAGGTCCCCCAGCTAGCAGAGGCAAAACGCCAGAGGCACCTCCGCTTAGGGAGATCCTGAGGAGAGATTGGAACGATAGGACAAGATATGAGATTGTGATCGGAGGAGCCCAACGGAGAAGAAAGGGTAACAGCATAAGGAGAAGGATTAGAGGTCAGGAAAAGGTCAAGAATGTTGGGCGTATCTCTAAGACGGTCAGGAATACGAGTAGCGTGTTGCACCAATTGCTCTAGATGGTGGAGGATAGCAAAGTTAAAGGCTAGTTCACCAGGATGATCAGTGAAGGGAAAGGAAAGCCAAAGCTGGTGGTGAACATAGAAGCCTCCAAAAATGGAAATCTCCGCAAAAAGGAAGAATCAGAATGTGCTCCACTTTGGAAGTTAAGTAATCAAAGAATTTCTTATAGTCAGAGGAGTTAGGTGAGAGGTATAAAGCACAGGTAAATTTAGTTTGAGAATGACTCTGTAGTCGTAGCCAGATGGTGGAAAATTCGGAGGATTGTAAAGCGAGGGCACGAGAGCAGGTTAAGTCGTTGCTCACATAGACGCAACATCCAGCTTTGGATTGAAAAACAGGATAAAGTAGTAGGGGACAGAAAATGGGTTACTGTAAGCTTCCTCAGACACCTGTGTTTCAGTGAGGAAAAGAAGATGAGGTTTAGTAGAGGAGAGGTGGTGTTCTATAGGTTGAAAATTTGATCTAAGACTGCAAATGTTGCTGAAGTTAATGAAGAAAAATTTAAGGCTGGGGTGTGTAGACACTTAGGGTCGATACCAGAGGAACAGTCCTCTAAGTCCCCATATGGGGACTTCGAGGCTGGTGTAGGAGCCGCCATGATAATTTTAAATTTTGAGTGAAGGGTGTGTGTGTAATTAAGTGCTTGTAGTTTTGTGTGAAGGAAGATAGTTATCTTTAGAGGGCAGGCTGTGACTGCCCCCTTAAGTTGTGAGACACAGAGGGGAAACGTTCAGTGAGGTCACAGCTGGGTTTAATGACAGGTTCACAGCATCCCCTGATCCAGTGTTTTAGACCTCACTGAGAGTAATTATCGTTTCGGCAGGTGCCTACTACCTCTTCCTGTTTATCAAGCATCCGTGCCTTAGAGTGAGGGATGACACCGTGGAGGTGAAATAAATTATCTCTATATTCTGACAGTGAGTTGCGTGCGTCCCTGGCGATAGTGATGGATGGATTGATGGATGGATGGATGGGTGGCATGAAGTTAGTTACCTAATATTTTTCTTATTCTGTTGCTTTATTGTTTTTGCTGAAGATATAAAACTCAGTATACTCGTAATCTTATTGCATGTTTTCACAGATAGAGTTGTATAAAACTGCAATTCTTTTTATCCTGCTACACTCCCCTTACCTGCTGTCTGCTGAGTGACGTGGGCACAGATTAACGAGATGCGAGCGTTTTGTTACCCTGAATGAATGAATGAATGAACCAGTGACTGAATTGATGAATACAGTCAATTCATTTATTGTTCTTTTATGCACACACACACACACACACACACACACACACACACACACACACACACACACACACACACACACACACACACACACACACACACACACACACAGACAGACATAAGTCATCAATATCAAAAGAACAAAAGATATGCAACATAAGATGTTTTCATTTTGTAAGCTTGAATTAATAAACGGTGGATTAAATGAAAAACGGATGAATGAATTCATGATTGATTATCAACATGCTTCCAATGAACTCTCTCGTCGACGGTGTCTACATTTGGGATCTCTTGGGGGATGCACGAGTCTGCAATGGCGTTACTTTAAAAATCTGCTTACACCACCAGGGGCAGGGTTGAGCAACTAAGCCTGCTCAGAAAATAAGAGACCGACCATGTAAGCCTCACAGAACAGTTGCAGCAGAAATGCCTAAAAGCGGTATAGAATAACGATATATATATATATATATATATATATATATATATATATATATATATATATATATATATATATATATATATATATATATATATATATACTATACAATGCTAGTGAATTTTTCTGACTTTAGTGTAGAGAATACGATGGGAAGCCCTTTTTGATCCTTCTGTAGCGAATGACTCCCTCGGGACACACCCCATCCCTACTCGTGACGGACGCACTCAGGCCCGGCAGGGGGAACAGGTTGGCCAGGTCATTGTTTGTGCTTCGCTAATGATATTACGCCATTGTTGTTTATCCAGCCATTGAGCGCCGCCTGCTGCTGACCCCCACACACACGTCCTCCCCTGAGAGCCTCCTGGGGACACTTCCACTTTTATTGTTAGCTCTGGTTCGGGGGGTGTTATATCTTTTTTTTATTATTTTTTTTTTATCATCATTATATATGAAACAGTAGTAGTAGTAGTAGTAGTAGTAGTAGTAGTAGTAGTAGTAGTAGTAGTAGTAGTAGTAGTAGTAGTAGTAGTAGCAGTAGTAGTACTGTGATAGAAATAGTACTGTAATTGTAGTAGTTCTAGTGGAGGTTGTGGTGGTGGTTGTGATGGTGGCGATGATGGCAATAACTGTTCTGTGAATGTACGCATTTTAAATTATATGTTCCTGCATCCCCTCCTGTCCCGTCATTAATAAGGGAAACTGAAAAAAATACGAAGAGTAATTAATCAGTAACCTTGAGTCGATGTATCATGCCCCCTAGAACAATTACCCTTACTATCCTTATTATTACCCTTAATTATGAATTCCAAACCAGAGAAAGTGGACGAATAACATCTAGTGAGGAGAGACGGATGAAGGACAGTGTAACAAGCGGCCGGAGCGAAACAAGAGAAGGGGAAGGGGAAGGAGAAGAAGGGGAAGAGCGAGGGGAAGGGGAAGAAGGGGATGATCAAATGCGCTACACACTGCTAAATTGTTGACATAGGAGGAGGAAACACAGCCACCACCTAAGCCTCTGTTCTGGTAGGCGGTAAGCTGCATGGTATCGCCAAGTACTGTTTGCAGGTCACCCAGCCATAAATGCAGTGTAGGCTTGATGAAGTCCACTTATTGATGCGCATTTCTCTCCACACACACACACACACACACACACAGAGAGAGAGAGAGAGAGAGAGAGAGAGAGAGAGAGAGAGAGAGAGAGAGAGAGAGAGAGAGAGAGAGAGAGAGAGAGAGAGAGAGAGAGAGAGAGAGAGAGAGAGAGAGAGAGAGAGAGAGAGAGAGAGAGAGAGAGAGAGAGAGAGAGAGAGAGAGCAGGAAAAGCAGAGGAACATTGAAGCAGAGGAATTTCTTAACGTAATTCAGGATATTTTTTTTTAAACAGGTAATCTTAGAACACAAGAGGGGGAATAATATTCTGGATTTAATTCTAACAGGGAGGAAGCAATCACACAGGTAGAGGTCGGAGGACAGCTATGTAACAGTGACCGTTGTGAAATCAGGTAGAAATTAAAATGGGAGGAACCTTTTAGAAGCAAAAAAGACCAGTAAAATACTTAACTTTAGGAGAGCAGATTTTGAGGGATTAAAGAGGGAGTTGACTGGCAACGAACGGAGGGGAAAGGGCAGGTAAGGTCCAGGACGGAGGTGAGAGAGATAAGGCAGGGTGAGGGAGGTGAGGTGAGGTGTGAGGGTGAAAGGCAGGAGGAGGGGAGAAATGGCCGTACGGATCGGAAGGGTGAGAGAAGGAGAGATATACTGAGGTACGAGTATGTCGGAGGGTCAGGTCATGATGAGATGGGAGAGGTGAGGTCGAGGCAGGTAGAAGATAGAATGGAGAGGATGGGGGGTTCGGGATGGGGAAATTATGGGACGATAATGAATGAGTTGTATACACATTTCGTTGATAAATTACATACAGGCCAGTTAACAAACATCCCTTATAGAACAATAAAATCACAGAAGAATGACCTTAAGTGGATGACTGTTAGGTTTAAACGCTATATAGGAGTGAAGAGAAGTACTCGCATATATATAAGATATTAAAGGCAGGGGAAGTCTTTCAGGCCAAAATATAATGAATTAGTTAGAACAGTTGGGAGGTTAACGAGGAAAGCTAAAAACAATTATGAATAAAGGTAGCCAGACAGGCGAAGACTAACCCCAAGGGATTTTATCGAGTATATAGGACAAAGAACAGAGAAATAATAGGTTCATTAAAGACAGTTGATGAGGAGCTGGTTAATTTTGAGGAGGAGATTATTAAAATTCTGAACGAGTATTTTTTTTTACTGCTTTTACCCAGGGAAACATACAGGAAATACCCAATAGTGAGCAGATTTTTAGAGCAGAAGAGAATGAAAAGCTGATAGATATTTCCGTAACTAAGAAAATAGCGGAACAGGAGATAGATAGACTAAAAAAAAAAAAAAAAAACAATCAAGTCACCAGGACCAGACGAAATATATCCCAGAGTACTTATGGAATGCAAAGATGTTATTACTGAACCACTAATTTGTCTTTAGGAAATCACTAGACTGAAGAGATGTACTGGTAATGTGGAGGTAGGCGAATGTAGTACCTATCTTTAAGAAAGGAGATAAAAACTTTAACGTCTAATTATAGACCTGTCAGCTTAACTTCCGTTGTAGGTAAAATAATGGAGTCAGTAATAGCGAAGAACATTAGGGAGCATTTGGACAAACATAGCTTGATAAATCAGACACAGCATGGCTTCACGAAGGGGAAGTCTTACCTTAAAAATTTGTTCTTATAGTAAAGTTTACGAGGCGGCAGATAATGGTGTTACTTATGATATCCTATATCTAAACCTTAGTGAAGCGTTTGACAAGGTACCCCATCAGAGGCTCCGGACAGAAGGGAATATGTTAGGCTGCATAAGATCGTGGCTTAGCGACAAGGGACAGAGTTGTAATAAACGGCCCTAAATCCAAGTGGGATCAAGTAATTAATAGGGTGCCACAGGGATAAGTTTTAGGGCCATTGTTGTTTTAATATATATTAATGACTTGGATAAAGGGATTAGTAGTGATGTTAGTAAATTTGAGGATGACACGAAGGTAGGTAGATTAATTAGGTCAGATTAGGATGCCATTGCCTTGCAGGCAGATTTTTTTTTTTTCTTTTTATATATAGGAGAGACACCGGCCAAGGGCAAAAAAAAATCCAATTAAAAAAAAAAGTCCACTGAGATGCCAGTCCCCGAATAGAGTCCGAAGCGGGAGTCATAATTTGAAGGATAAGTGTCTTGAAACCTCCCTCTTGAAGGAATTCAAGTCGGGAAGGTGGAAATACAGAAACAGGCAGAGAGTTCCAGAGTTTACCAGAGAAATGAATGCATGATTTGAATAGGATGAACGAATGGACAGACAGATGGCAAATGCAGTTTAATATTTACAAATGCGAAGTTCTTAGAGTAGATAGAGGAAACCCACACAGTAGGCACACAATAAACAACGAAGATCTGGTAGTTCAGGAAACGAAAAAGATTTAGGAGTTATAGTTAGCTCTGAACTCCGTCTAAGAAAGCAATGCATAAAACCCAGAAATAGGGTAAATAGGGTATTAGTATTAATTTTTAGGAGTGTTAAAAGTGGAAATCCCGAATACTAAAGTTATATTTGGCGCAGTTCAGACAAGACAATGCTGTGCAGTTATGGTACTTATATGACAGGAAGGACATCCGTCTGTTAGGATCAGTACAAAGGAAAATGACTAAAAAGATACATGGGATGAGAGGTATTCCTTGCGAAACGAAAATGAAACTGTTAAATTTACATTCCTCAGATAGACATAGGTTGAGAGAGAACCTGATAGAAGTTTTTAAGTGGTATAAGGGCTATAGCAAGGCGGACGTAAACAAAATTCTTAGGATCAGTAACCAGGATAGAACAAGAAATAACAGGTTCAAGCTTGAAATTTCAATTTAAGAAAGAAATAGGAAGGAAATGGTTCTCAAATAGAGTGGTGGATGATTAGAACGAACTGAGTAATCAAGTTGTTGGTGCTGAATCATTAGTGAGCTTCAAGAGATTAGACAGATTTATGGATGGTGATGATAGGTGAAAATAGTTAGGTATATTTCATACAGGGACTGCCACGTGTAGGTCTGATGGCTTTTTCCAGCTTCCCTTATTGTTTTATGCTCTTATGTTCTTATGAGATATATATATATATATATATATATATATATATATATATATATATATATATATATATATATATATATATATATATATATATATATATGTAGATAGATAGATAGATAGATAGATAGATAGATAGAGAGAGAGAGAGAGAGAGAGAGAGAGAGAGAGAGAGAGAGAGAGAGAGAGAGAGAGAGAGAGAGAGAGAGAGAGAGAGAGAGAGAGAGAATCAAATTATAAGTGGAAGGGAGAAACAAGAAGATGACATGAGGAGAAACAGAGTAGGACGGGGAAGGAATGATAAAATAAAAAGAGAGACGAAGGAGACAGGTAGTTCTCGGAAAGGAAGAACGAGAGAGAGAGAGAGAGAGAGAGAGAGAGAGAGAGAGAGAGAGAGAGAGAGAGAGAGAGAGAGAGAGAGAGAGAGAGAATTGGTTACGTGCATCCCTCGAGACACGGATGCAGGAGTTCGATGGTGTGTGAAGGGCGACAAAAAAGGTTTACTATAAAGGATTACAGGTTCTGTTCGGGTGTGAAATGTTGCTATTATTCCCTCGCTTTCGAAGTTTATCCCAAACTTAATTATGCTATAAATAACAAATTCTCCTTTTGACTTTCTCTTTGGCTTTCTCTCTCTCTCTCTCTCTCTCTCTCTCTCTCTCTCTCTCTCTCTCTCTCTCTCTCTCTCTCTCTCTCTCTCTCTCTCTCTCTCTCTCTCTTTCTGCTTTAAAACCACCTACCTCCTGCTCTTTTCTTTTTTTTTCTTTTATCAATTACTCTTCTTCCTACTTCTCCTTTTCTTCTTCTTTCTCCTCTTTACTTTTTCCTCATCCTCTTTCTGTTCCACTTGCTCCTCCTGTTTCTCTTCTCTTTCACCTTCTGTTCCACTTGTTCCTCCTGTTCTTCCCTTTCACCTTCTGTTATTCCTCTATCACTCTCTTCCCTTTATACTTCCGTAAGACTGCAATCTATTCTCTCTCTCTCTCTCTCTCTCTCTCTCTCTCTCTCTCTCTCTCTCTCTCTCTCTCTCTCTCTCTCTCTCTCTCTCTCTCTCTCTCTCTCGTCGACCTTAGCTACTCTAACAATGTGCGCAAGTTTAGTAAAAAAGAAAAGATATTAAGTAAAACAGATTACTTTAACTTTCTTTCCGGATTAAGCTGGACTCAGGTAGAAGACTCTTTGTGTACCTACAGATGAAAAAGTTACTTTCCATCGAGCCTCATTTAGTCAGTAAGTGTTGAGTTATATCCCATCGGTGCTCACTAATTAAGTCCCGGGTGTCTGATGCATTTCTTGATATATTCTTGAAAGTGTGTGTGTGTTTTCAAGTCCTGCTTCTCCTTCCGCTGCTTGGATGACGGCGGGTGTCATTCCAGCTCAGGCTTCCTTTGTTATTTGTTTGGCTGCGCGCACGCGCGGGCGTGCCTGCTTGTGTGTGTGTGTGTGTGTGTGTGTGTGTGTGTGGCGTTAGGATGCATTATATCTTGACGGAGATGGAGATGCAGGAGAAAGCTGAAGCATGTAGGAGAGAGAGAAGCATCTAAGTGGAGGACGGAAGGTGGTGGAATTGTGCTCTGCCTCCGTGTGTGTCCTGAGTGCCTGAGTATCAAGGGAGGAAACGCCTAAAGACTCGCTTGGTGTGGTAACTGCACCAGCTGTTCAGTAGACAGGGGAAGCTTCTCGGAGCACTCACTGTAAACCTCAAAAGGCTTTCGTGGAGAGGATGAATGGGAAGTGAACTGCGAACTGGACAAAAATACAACGTCATCCACCAACTATGAATAGTACTACAAACAGTCTTTTCTACTGACAGTTGTCTCTGCGGGTTCCGTGCATTGTTAATTTTAGAGAGAGAGAGAGAGAGAGAGAGAGAGAGAGAGAGAGAGAGAGAGAGAGAGAGAGAGAGAGAGAGAGAGAGAGATCCACCTCTCCTTGGTTGCTGACCCTCGTGATTAGTATTGGCATTTTGGATCCTTATTTCGGCAGACAAGCACCATGTTTGCAATGGTCCCTTGGTCCTGCAGCACTGGCATTACCCGAGACCTTTACACTCACACCAGCACACACACACACACACACACACACACACACACACACACACACACACACACACACACACACACACACACACACACACACACACACACACACACACACACACACACACACATACATACATGTGATATTCAGTGAAAGTAATGTCGATGCTCTTTCCTCACTCTGCCAGACAGAAAAAAGACACTGACCCTCCCTCAGGAGAGAGAGGGAACTGCATACACGTCCCTCGAAAATATAATGTAAATGAAGAATGAATAGGTACTGACGAGGCAGAGGATGAAAAAAAAAGAAAGGCAAGGAAGAAGAGAAGGCGATAGGAGACACACTGTTGGCCTTAATGAGGATTTGGCTGACTGTGGACTACAAATGAAAGGAAGCGGAAGACCAAATCACATCCGAGTCCGTCAAACTCGAGTAGATTGAGGGCGGCGCAGGAAAGTGTATTTTCAACAAAGGACTGCGTTGAAATAACGAGAGAGAGAAAAAAAAAAAAAAAGCCGGAGGCAGAGAGGGGAAGAAAAGCTGTGGTATTACAGCAGTACACCTTTATACATTTCGCAATAATTCTTCGTTTCAGGTCCCCCTTATTGGAGCAAAGGAAACATACAGAAAACAAACTAGGGCTCCCCAACGGACGCAGAAGAGAAACGAAATAAAGAAGAAAGCCCAACAAGCCTACCACCAGAAATAAACTCCCTTGGATAAGACTTGAATAAGATGTGATATATAGAAAAGATTCTGTCCTCATTAATTAAAAATACAGCTTTACATAAAACTTTCGTTGAAAGGTTTATATACAGAAAGGGGAAACAAAACAATTTCCCTTCATTTCCCCGCTCTTTACCTTTATAAGCCACCAAAAAAATAAATAAATAAAAAATTGGTCACGGCGAACGTTAACGACAAAATATTTCTGTTTGTTTCTCAGGGAGTTGAGACAAGCGCCAGTAGTGCAGGAAGGAGATAATCAGGTGAGGGAGCTTGGATAAAACTTCTCGATACTGTGAATAGCAATTTGTTGGAGTGTGTGTGGAAGGACATACAATCAGTAGATCTCTCAAAATGGAATGGTTACGTGCACCGAACAAATTCCCAGAAAACTAAATACGCAACGTCCGGTGCAGGAACATGGCCAGGGCCAGAGAGGGGATGATCCTACACACAACGAAAGAAAAGGAATCTTCGTGGATAATAAAAGACACGTCCCCCACAACAAAGATGAAAACGTGTTGTCCTGGAAGAAATCCTTTGTAAAGAAGACGATCTATGAGCGACAAAACTCAGAGTGGCAGCGTCAAGACGAGTGAGGGGATGGGTAAGAGAGAGAGAGAGAGAGAGAGAGAGAGAGAGAGAGAGAGAGAGAGAGAGAGAGAGAGAGAGAGAGAGAGAGAGAGAGAGAGAGAGAGAGAGAGGCCTGTTGGTTGACATACGAAAGACGGCACCAAGCACATTTCAAGTAATGGACATTTTTCTTAACAAATAAACGCAGATGATGGAGGGTGCTTGAAGAAATTAAGTGGCTGTGTTGGCGTGCGTGTGCGTGTGTGTGTGTGTGTGTGTGTGTGTGTGTGTGTGTGTGTGTGTGTGTGTGTGTGTGTGTGTGTGTGTGTGTGTGTGTGTGTGTGTGTGTGTGTGTGTGTGTGTGTGTGTGTTCTACTACATTCCTCTGTTACATTCTCTCACAATACCATTTATCTCAATCCCTTCTTTGTAATTCTGTTCCTCAGATTTCATCCAGCTATTACTTAGGAAATTATTCTTACGACCAAAGTACTTACGAGACATTCTATTTACCTGCCTCTGTATCCTTGTTTCCTTGCCCCCCTCTCTCTCTCTCTCTCTCTCTCTCTCTCTCTCTCTCTCTCTCTCTCTCTCTCTCTCTCTCTCTCTCTCTCTCTCTCTCTCTCTCTCTCTCTCTCTCTCTCTCTCTCTCTCTCTCTCTCTCTCTGTGTGTGTGTGTGTGTGTGTGTGTGTGTGTGTGTGTGTGTGTGTGTTCCGCTTTTTTTAATTTTTTCTTCCCTCTCCCTAGCCAGTGTCTTCTTCACTCTTATTTTAAATTCTGCTTTCTTTTTTTTATCAATATCTTTCATTTTTTGTCCTATTCTCTGTCTCGCTCTTCCTTCTGTGTCTTGCAAGAATTCTGCAGCCGCTCTTTCAGCAAGCTGAAAAGGAGGAAGGCCAGAGCACGGTGACAGGGGTGTTTGAAAACATAAAAGATAACGTGTCTACATAAAAGGTTTGTTTGCGAAGGCTACAAATAATGTTTTCCACCCAGGTCGGTTTCCGCACTAGGAACGTACCTGCTCCCACCTACTTACCTACCTCAGCCAATGCACCCAACATTCCCTCCATAATACCGACTTAACATCCAGACCTCTGTCCCTTCCTCTCTCGCTAATATGCATCCAGGCCACATTTAGCCGGCCGACATGGCGGCAAGAGAACATCAGCGTCACGCACAGCATTCTACGGAGGTGTGGCTGCTCGCTTAGTGCGGCAGAAGGGTACGGGGAGGTGGTGCAGTTCACATCCGACACTTTAATTAAAACCCATATCGCCGCGGGCTGCTGCAGAGTGAATGTGATGAATAATGCCGAGGTAGAAGGCTTTCAGACGCCGGCTAAATTTCCTGGGAGTGAGTGAGACCTCTGTGCCATTCTGTGCAGAGCCAATATCGACTCACTCGCATCCTCTCCATGCCATCAAGACCACAGTGATAGTGATTACAAGGGAAACAAGACAGAGTGATACGGTCCACTGGAAGGCGTGTGATGGCCTCCAGTCGCCTCCGCTGTGGACTCGCATCGTCTGCCAGTCACACAATTAGTCCTTTGGTAGTGAACGAACCAAAGGACGTAAAAACACGGGAAGGGAGCAATACGAGTTTGAAAAATGCACGCACACGAGAATATATGATATGTGTATGGAGAATGATACACTCCATGACTGGCACAGCATAAAGGCGACTGAGGAGAGAGAGAGAGAGAGAGAGAGAGAGAGAGAGAGAGAGAGAGAGAGAGAGAGAGAGAGAGAGAGAGAGAGAGAGAGAGAGAGAGAGAGAGAGAGAGAGAGAGAGAGAGAGAGAGAGAGAGAGAGAGAGAGAGAGAGAGAGTTCCATAGAAAAACACGCCACAACAGAATTTGCGGTCCTCACGAGGTGACCTGAACTAGAACTACTAAGGTGATAGTAGAAGAAAAGGACAGCAGAGCAGAAGGCTCTTTCCCTACCCTTCACTCCCTCCGGCATAAGCCGTATACGAAAACAAGTCGGAAATAAATACCTTACGGGGTTAGAGAAGGAAAAACCCGAAGGAAATTTTATAGAAAAGAAATAAAATAGATGAAATGAGGTGGCCCCAATTCCTGGAGGCAAGGAAGTTAACCCCTAACAAAGAAACGGTGTTAGCCGCGGACTGGAGGCAAAATATTTGTTAAGACGGCGTTTAAAGGTCTCTACGGTGTTGCAGTCTATAACGTCTCGAGGAAGCCAATTCCATATATTAACTACAAGATGGAAAAAAATAGTTTTTGATTCACGAGAGTTGAAGGATATCCCAATAATTTTGCAATCGTTTCCTCGCGTGTAACTTGAAAAATCTATCGTCAAATTTTTACTGCAGTCCATTTTATCAATGCCTTTGGTGATTTTAAACACCTGTATTAAGTTGTCTCTTAGTCTTATTTGTTTTAATGGAAAAGGTTTAGTTCTTTAAGACGCTCTTTGTATGATTTGTTTCTTAGGCTTATTACTTTTGTTACTCTACGCAGAACACGTTCTAATTTATCGACGTCTTTCTGGTAATAGGGGCACCATGCTTGAACACATTATTCGAAAAGGGAACGACTAAAGAATAATACAAAGTTGGGATTGTATCCTTAAATTTATATTCAAAAGACCTGCCGATTAAGCCAATTATTTTGTTTACCTTCTTTATGGCTTCTGAACATTGTTGGCTAGGTTTTCATCTACTCAGTATTGTTACCGTAAATTAATTTCGCTGTCTACTTTTTTAAGTTGGGTACCGTTTAAAATATGCTTTGCTTTCCCATTTCGATACCCTATGTTAAGCATTTTACACTTATCTGCATTAAAATTCATTTGCCAGGTTTGCCTACACTCTGACAATTTATCTAGATTATTCTGTATTTCTAGTACTTGTTCGTTAGAGACTACGGGAATTCGCTGTTTTGGTGTCATCAGCGAAATTCGATATTATACTGGTAACACCCTCATTTATGTTGTTCATGTCAACAAGAAAGAGAACAAGTCCTAAGACTGATCCCTGTGGCACCTCGCTAATTACATTATTCCAGTTGGATGCTTTTCCATTTATTACTACTCTTGTCTCTTATAAGTATTTCAAGCATTTTGCATACAGCTGAGGTTAAACTAACTTGCCGGTAATTACAAGGTTAAGATTTACTGCCTTTTTTAAAAATCGGATTTGGCTTCTTTCAAGACATGTGGTGAGATCGTGTCAGGCCCTGGTGTCTCGCTTACTTTGAGTTTATCGATACATTTTGACACGTCTCATTCTATTATGATAATACTATTGAGGGCATTGCTATTATTTAATTGGACTGCTGCAACCGTAGGGATGCCGCTGAGGTCTTCTACTATAAAAACTGATGCAAAAATTTTTTTTAAGAATGCTTCTAATTTCCTCCTTATCGTTAGTAAAATCTTCATTTTCATATATAATTGATCCAATAGTTAAGGTAATCACTCTACTTTGTTTGATAAAGCTATAAAATTCTTTTGGGTTCGTCTTACTTTGGCTTGCAACGTGTAATTCGGTCGACCTTTTGCTGTGTTTGATCAACCTTTTTCCTTTACGTCTTAACTTTATGAATCTAATACGTTCATCGATATTACTATAGGATTTTATAGGCGTTCCTCTTTGCGAGCAGGCATTCAGCTATTTGTGTATTCCACCACTTAGGCTTAACGTTTTGAGTGGGACGACGATTTTTTCATGGGCATACATTCTTGCACAACTTTATAATATTTATCAGAGAAAAATTTCTACTGAGCATTAATATCTGTGGTGGTACGTAAGTAACTCCTGTCGATTTGATTAAGTTTACAAAAATTTCTTTTCTTTGCTTTTATTTGACTCGTCAGCCAAGAAGTTAATAACGAAGGTGATTGCGCGGTGGTCGCTATTACTGAACTCCTCACTGACATTCAGATATTCTATCAGTTCATCTTTTGTAGCAAGCACGAGGTCGAGCACGTGGTTCTCGCGTGTCGGGTTTTGTATAAATTGAGTAAGTCAGCTTTCTTTAAGTTATTATACGGATCGTGGCCGTGATGCGGGGTGAGTGGTTCGCCCCACTTCTTCACCGATAGATTAAAGTCACCAAGGATTACCGCCTCGTGTGCCTCACTTATCTCGCTAATTTATTCGTAAATTTCGCGGTCGGTTTGGACTTGCTAGGCTGGAGGTTTGTATATAAGAGCTAATGCTAGTTTAGTACCGTAATTATTTTTTGATAACATAAACAGAGCATCATTTGCGACAAGGGGTTTTGATGATAGTACTGGGTTGAGACTGGCTTTGATGTACAGTAAGATGCCGCCTCAATTTTTATGTACTCGACTTTTTTCAAATATTGTGTAACTGGAAATTTTGTATTCAGCTAAATAATAATTCCTGACTTCTACATTTAACCATGATTCTGTTACGGTGATTATATCGTAGGTTTTTGAGAACGCTATTTCCTCTAGATCTGAAAATTTGTTACGCAAGCTACGAGCGTTCACGTAGAAGACCTTGAGTTTATTGCAAATCAATGCCTGCACGTTTATTAACTTGGTTACTCTGCCCTGGCTTGCCGAGCAAAGAGATTCCCGTTTTTTGTACGGAAATCCCTCGCTGCGCCATCCAGCAGGCGGCCAATACAGGCAGCACCCACCTGGCTGAGGTGTAAGCCGTCACCTGAAAACAAGGAGGAATCATAGTAAAAGTTATCCTAAGTGTTTACATAGCCAACATTCTCTTCGCTGCAGAAGTTGGCAGGGAATCGGTTGAGGCTGGTGGCGATGACGTAGAAACGGTTGCCAGCCTGCATGCGTGGGATGATGCCTGAAACAATAACTATGTTAGATTTACCTTTGTAAGTCCTTATCATCTGCCGGTACTTGTCGAGGAGCTCCTCCGATCTGGTCCTCTGCACGTCTTTGGTGCCGACGTGGATGATGTAAGCGGTGTTGGTGGGCGCCCGACTTACCACCTTCCACGGCAGCAATTACGGCCTGAACGCCAGTCCCAGGGATGCAAAAACGTTTCATGGTCCTGTGAGTCCTGCCAGAAAATTCAGTTAGTTGACCCCTCACGATGGAGTCTCCAACAAGCCTAACTTCCTCAGTGTCCTCATCATCTGTATCTGAAAGGATCTGGAAGCGGTTTTGACATGTAGTGATCGGTGTGATCCTCCTCCTGGGGATCACGTTGTTCCTGACGACTCGGAAATCCTCCTGTGTGGGAAGAGGAGCATTAGTAGCGTCAGGAACTCTCGGAGCAGGCAGAGAGGTGGCAGGCGCTGGTGTCGCTCCCACGTTGAGAGAGACAAACTCTTGCAGCGATTCCAGCTTGGTACTCAGGGCATCGATCTCTTTATGCGCTGTCTTCAGGTCCCCCGACATCTTTCTTATCTGGCAAAATCTACAAACAAGATTATTTTGGTCAGCGAAGATGGGTTTAAACGTTCCGGAGCAACTCGCACAGATTATCTGCGATCCCCATGGTGAATTTTCTGCTGTAATTTGCAGGGTATTTATTACTGTAGGGAATTAATGAATGTATCTGAAAACAGAAAGGACGTTAATAATATGTAATTAAAATAAAATAGTATTTAATCTAAGACAAGGGAAACGTTAATATAAGTTACCTGTAATTTAAAAGACGTTAATAATCTGTAATGGAATTAAAATATTACTTAATCTGAAATAAAGGGAAACGTTAATGTAAGTTACCTGTAAATTGAAACGGAGAGAGAGAGAGAGAGAGAGAGAGAGAGAGAGAGAGAGAGAGAGAGAGAGAGAGAGAGAGAGAGAGAGAGAGAGAGAGAGACCACTCGTATGAAGGTGTGAGGGAAGGAGGAATGGGAGCATGGAAGCAGACACGTGCCAGTTAGCAGAGTGCACGGCAGGATGAGCAGACTAGACAAGAGAGGCGGGCGGGCAGGAAGACAGTGAGTGAAGGAGGCGTTGGTCCCTCCTCGTTATCGCGGGCGTGAAGCGGCAACTCAGTCGTCTTGTGGACAGAAGGAGAAACGACGGAAACAGGGAGGAGGAAGGATTGAGGTACAGATCCTGCACGGCAAGCGGTCGAAGGAGCCCCGCTAATGATGTTCCTCAAATGTAAAGCGTACACTGATGATACGAGTAACAAACATGGACGCCAGATGGGGCGGATGGAGGAAGTAGAAGGTACGATATTGCATGTGTATGTCTCTCGTGAGTGAATTTCTGCTTTCCTCGCTCCGGGCATCGGGGAACTTTGAAGGAAGGAACATGGAGGCGTAGCGAGTAACAGCATATTACTACGTACTGGAAACCTAGGGGAGCTGAGTGTGAGGGAAGGAGGCAGTGGTGTGAGACGGGGAAAACAGTGTGTATGTGTAGGAGGGAAGTTGAGTGTAAAAGAGAGAGAGAGAGAGAGAGAGAGAGAGAGAGAGAGAGAGAGAGAGAGAGAGAGAGAGAGAGAGA
>NC_087152.1:19952500-19970000 GCF_035594125.1 Scylla paramamosain | reverse complement strand
AGAGATAAGATGTGAAGTCTCCAGTTCAGATTATAAGTAAAGGACAGACCGAGGATGATCAGTGTAGAAGAGGGAGACAATTTAGTGTCATTGAAGAAGAGGGGATAGTTGTCTGGAAGGTTGTGTCGAATTGAAAGATGGAGGAATTGAGTTTTTGAGGCATTGAACAATACCAAGTTTACTCTGCCCCAATCAGAAATTTTAGAAAGATCAGAAGTCAGGCGTTCTGTGGCTTCCCTGCGTGAACTGTTTACTTCCTGAAGTGTTGGACTTCTATGGAAAGACGTGGAAAAGTGCAGGGTGGTATCATCAGCGTAGGAGTGGATAGGACAAGAAGTTTGGTTTAGAAGGTCATTGATGAATAATAAGAAGAGAGTGGGTGACAGGACAAAACCCTAAGGAACACCACTGTTAATAAATTAAGGAGAAGAACAGTGACCGTCTACCACAGTAGCAATACAACGGTCAGAAAGGAAACTTGAGATGAAGTTACAGATAGAAGGATAGAAGCCGTAGGAGGGTAATTTGGAAATCAAAGCTTTGTGTCAGACTCTATCAAAAGCTTTTGATATGTCCAAGGCAACAGCAAAAATTTCACCAAAATCTCTAAAAGAGGATGACTCAGTAAGGAAAGCCAGATCACCAGTAAAGCGGCCTCGACGGAACCCATACTGGCGATCAGATAAAAGCTTGTGAAGCGATAGATGTTTAAGAATCTTCCTGTTGAGGATAAATTCAAAAACTTTAGATAGGCAGGAAATTAAAGTAATAGGGCGGTAGTTTGAGGGATTAGAACGGTCGCCCTTTTTAGGAACAGGGTGAATGTAGGCAAACTTCCAGCAAGAAGGAAAGGTAGATGTTGACAGACAGGGTTGAAAGAGTTTGACTGGGCAAGGTGCAAGCACGGAGGCACAGTTTCGGAGCACAATAGGAGGGACCCCATCAGGTCCATAACCCTTCCGAGGGTTTAGGCCAGCGAGGGCATGGAAAACATCACTGCGAAGAATTTTAATAGGTAGCATGAAGTAGTCAGAGGGTGGAGGAGAGGGAGGAACAAGCCCTGAATCGTCAAAGGAAGAGTTTTTAGCAAAGGTTTAAGCGAAGAGTTCAGCTTTAGAGATAGATGTGATAGAAGTAGTGCCATCTGGTTGAAATAAAGGAGGGAAAGAAGAAGAAGAAGCAAAGTTATTGGAGATATTTTTTGGATAGATGCCAGAAGTCACGAGGGGAATTAGATCTTGAAAGGTTTTGACACTTTCTATTAATGAAGGAGTTTTTGGCTAGTTGGAGAACAGACTTGGCATGGTTCAGGGAAGAAATATAAAGTGCATGAGATTCTGGTGATGGAAGGATTAAGTAACTTTTGTGGGCCACCTCTCTATCATGTATAGCACGAGAACAAGCTGTGTTAAACCAAGGTTTGGGAGGTTTAGGTCGAGAAAAGGAGTGGGGAATGTACGCCTCCATGCCAAACACTATCACCTCTGTTATGCGCTCAGCACACAAAGACGGGTCTCTGACACGGAAGCAGTAGTCATTCCAAGGAAAATCAGCAAAATACCTTCGCAGGTCCCTCCAACTAGCAGAGGCAAAACGCCAGAGGCACCTTCGCTTAGAGGGATCCTGAGGAGGGATTGGAGCGATAGGATAAGACACAGATATAAGATTGTGATCGGAGGAGCCCAACGGAGAAGAAAGGGTGACAGCATAAGCAGAAGGATTAGAGGTCAGGAAAAGGTCAAGAACGTTGGGCGTATCTCCAAGACGGTCAGGAATACGAGTAGGGTGTTGCACCAATTGCTCTAGGTCGTGGAGGATAGCAAAGTTGAAGGCTAGTTCACCAGGATGGTCAGTGAAGGGAGAGGGAAGCCAAAGCTGGTGGTAAACGTTGAAGTCTCCAAGAATGGAAGAGTCATGGTTTGTGAATTATTTGACAGTGACATCTGTATCCTTGCACCAAAAACATGTTCTTTTTATGCTCGTCTCAGTGACCACCAGCTACCGCCTCGTAGTTAACACCGACATCCATTTTCCCGATGACATCCCTTACTCACTGATAGAGTGGTTCTTCCTCTCAGTATGTAAAGGAAGTCGCTACACACAGGCCAGTGATACATTTATCAATAAGACTCTCCCACAAAAAAATGAGACAATGTCAGTGTTCTACAGCAATAGATCTGGTGGACTTTACCTGCTTTTCAACGTGACAAGGGAAGAGAAACCCTCTGATTGCCTCTTTACCTTGCTACATGATGCAAACGGCACCGGTACCTCGCGTTATGGCTCGACAAGGACTAATCTGGCCATAAGTAAGGCAACAAGAAACCATGTCAAAAAATTGCACAAAGCTTGCGGCATAATCTAAAAAATATTTCACTTTAAAATTTTATTAGTACGAATCATATGTAAAAAGAAATTACATAAGCAAAAATTTGCATTACGTATTGTTTTATCTTACGCTGTAGCAGAATATGAAAGAAAAAACACGATGGTCCTCCGAAAGTACTCTTTGTAATGTATGTAACTAGTGTAGTGTGACAGAGAAGGCGTGAGAAAAGTAATACAGCGAATAATGCTGAACAGTTTCACAACTCGTGCGTAGCTGCTGCCACGACGAGTAAGGACGTCTGGTGTTCCCTTATGAGCCCCACCCACTCACCCGCCGAGGCAGACACACTACTGTGGTTCAATACCGTATTGATAAAGAAACACCTCTCTCTCTCTCTCTCTCTCTCTCTCTCTCTCTCTCTCTCTCTCTCTCTCTCTCTCTCTCTCTCTCTCTCTCTCTCTCTCTCTCTCTCTCTCTCTCTCTCTCTCTCTCTATATATATATATATATATATATATATATACTCGTATATATATATCCCTTGCAACATTGTTTCTTACGTAAACACGACGATACAAGGGAATGGAAACTACTTTACTTAATCAAAGTCAGAAACAACAAAGGGACAGTAACACCTCACAACAATAATGTAACAGTCTCAGTAGCACGAGAAAGCACAATCGTTCAGCGTGGAGGACATTATGAAAGTATTGAAATAGTGGTAAGACAAATACAAGTGCCATTACTAGGGTGGTGGCGATTACAATTTTTTTTTTTCCTACATAAAAAAAACAAAAAAAAATTGTAATCGCCACCACCCTAGTAATGGCACTTGTATTTGTCTTACCACTATTTCAATATTCCACAGAAACTTAAACGAGAGAGAGAGAGAGAGAGAGAGAGAGAGAGAGAGAGAGAGAGAGAGAGAGAGAGAGAGAGAGAGAGAGAGAGAGGTTCATTGATGGAGACTTATAACAGGTAAGTGTTTGTCACACGCATTTCTAGGTACATGTTGCGGCGCCTGGTCGCTCCGCTTCATCTCCTGCTTCAGTATTATTATCCTACTAATGAGGGTTTCTCCCTTTCCTCCCCCGTACCCGTCTCCTCAGTGTGCCCATGATGGCTCCAACACAAGTGACGACGCGCTCCCCGCCCCTTCTCCTCCGCCTGCTGTTGTTGGCGGCCCTGTGTCTCCCCCGCAACCGCCTCCCAACCCAGCGAAGGTAAGTGTGAACTTTGTGTAGAATTCACTCGCGACCTTCATCACACGCTCGATTCGAGACCGCCACTCCCGGAAAGAGCTTAAAAGTCACATCTTATTAATCTTTGTGTCATATCTATATTAAGTGATATCGGTACTAATTACATTACCCAAATCATGCATATGTACTGAAAACAATCGTGGTTTTAAAACTTATTCCTGTGTACTTCAGATTTGTAGCCATTAATCATAACTGTTGCCTGACGTTCCTAATCCAGCAAAGAACTTTGACACTAATTCCATGCCGCTCTAACCTCATACAGGAGCATTTGTTAGGGCGCCTCATCAAACGCTTTGTTAAAATTTAGCATGACCTACCCTTTGTAAAACCATGTTGTGAATATTTCGAACAAACTATGTTTATCTGAGTGATTCTTTGTTCCTTGCAATTGCGCATTATAGTAATTTACTAACAGTTGAAGTCAAGCGGACCAGACGATTGTTTGACATTAAGATTTCATGTCTACTTCCAATTTTGTTGAGGTGGGGCAGTAACCGCTCGCTGTCAGCAAAAAAAAATAAAAAATAAAAAGTAAAAGAAAAAGAAAAAGAAACATCCTAAGTGGCATTCCAACCAGCGTCGTACGTATTCTTACATCCTTACAAAGTAAATAATTCTAACTGTTGATGGGTTGGAAGCGACAGCAACACTGGACATCTGGAAAGCAGCACCTTTAGATATTCGTGAAGCAGTTACATGTCTGACAGTGTGTAATGTATTCACGTGCTTATTGGAGCCTCTGATTGGAATGGCATATTTAGTGAGGGAAAGTAATGCTAAGGAAGGGTTCCTTTCTGTTTAAGAAGCAAAGTAAATAGAGTAACGCTTGCTTCCCACTGTCAGGGTACAGCAGCACACGCCCAGTTTTGCGGAAAGGTAGGAGCTCCTCTTCAAGCAGAAAGAGGAGGCTCGTCGTACTGAGGAGTCTCAACTGTCGCACCAACGCCTGTCCCGCTGAATCAAAATAAAGCACTTTTTTCCTCTCACACAATACCTGTTACAGATCCCGTCAGGACCTCATCAAAGGTCTTCCTTTACTTTCATCTCCTCCAAACAGAAGATTTTGAAATGGCCCCACATTTTCCCTTATCAGCCTTTTCCGACAGATAATGGCCTCACATTACCTTTCTTTACCTCTCGACTTTTCCCATAGCGAGGTCCATATTCTCTTAACGAATGTGACCTTCCTACATCTTCCCTCTTTTTCTTTCTCCTCACCCTCGGTGCTTCCTCCGCCCCTCTCCTCAGCCATCATTCTCTGTCACCACTGCCATCATCTTCCCTCTTCTCCTCCTCTCTCAGTATACTCCTCAAGCTTCCTTTCACTCCCGTTGCAATACATTCTCCTTACTACATGTGTTCCCTTCACTCGGCCTGCTGCCAAGGTCTATACTCATGCGTGATTACACAGATTCATAATAAACTCCAAACGGAATTCCAAACGTGCATTGATGTTACATATCCTTTCCGTCCCTTCTCCATCATTCCCCTCCCACCATTCTCAGGCTACACCTCTCATCTTAAATAATGCAAGTTTGTAGCGAAGGTCTTGGGAGATGTAGCTCGGCTATCTGCGTCATACAAAGGCGAGAATCGTGTGGCGGCGCTGGTAGTGTTTGGAGTTGAAAAAGTTCTCTATTTGAGTAATGGAAAGCCAGCAATTTGGTGTATTGTTTACAAAGATATGCGAAAGCATATGTAAAAGGAGAGAGAGAGAGAGAGAGAGAGAGAGAGAGAGAGAGTGGGGAAAGCAAGTGTGAACATGCGAAATGGTGCAATGGTTGGATGAAAGTGCGACAGATTTAAAGAGAAGAATATAAGACTTAAAAGTGTGCACAGTGAAGCAATGCACGCACGCACTAAAAAGAGATTGGAAACTTCTTGCAAATCATTTTTACTGTAAATACATCACATGCTGTTTAAACTCATGTGAAAGTGATCATTAATAAGGAACATTTACGCAACGTAAAAACTATGTGCGGGCGTAATTACGGATATTGTAACAGAAATCAAACATCAGTTTATTGACAGCCACTGCATACACTCACATCATCATCACCATCATCATCATCATCATCATCATCATCACTATCATTATCACCATTATCATTGTCATCATCATCATCATCATCATCATCATCATCACTATCATTATCATCATTATCATCATCATCATCATCATCATCATCATCATCATCATCACTATCATTATCATAATTATCATTATCATCATCATCATCATCATCATCATCATCATCATCATAATGTGTACCTTTGGAAATAGCCTGGCAATAAGGAAATACTGGATAACTCGACATAAAGTACATTTGAAATTTCGTTTTAGAATTTAGGAAAAAGTCTCAGTCATTTATCATTTGAGGATGGAAAGCACAAGACGGTCTATCAAATGCAGAGACTTAACACACTAAGTCTCAGAACATACATTATATAATCCACCGCAATTTCCCAAGTCTTACTGGCTTTCTCACATGTTATTATTTTTTTTCAATAAAGCTGACAAAGAGCATATAGTACGTAGGTACTACCTATTAACCTACCTACAAACATACGTGCATACATATGTGGATGTATGAGCAGGTTTTTTCTACTTTATTGTGCCCTTCGCCAGTCCTCACACACTAAAAAAATGCGTATATAAATAAAAAGATAAATAGATAGACAGACAGCTACAATTAAATGTGTATAGAAGAGTACTATCTTAAAATAAGAGTTTGCCGCTCACTGCGCTTTCTTGGCGCAGAGTCAGACACAAGTTACCAAGTAATGGACAGGAAGGGAAATTTAGGCCATTCGGCATTTTATAACGAATAGGACTGTGGACGGCATGAAATGTGTGTCTGTGTGTGTGTGTGTGTGTGTGTGTGTGTGTGTGTGTGTGTGTGTGTGTGTGTGTGTGTGTGTGTGTGTGTGTGTGTGTGTGTGTGTGTGTGTAAAAGCGTCTTAGCATTACGAAAAGACAGAAAATAGCTTAAAAAAAAAAAACGCTCAACACGCTAATGAAAGGAGCAAAGCAATCTTGCACACAACCATTCTGCCACACACAAGCAAATTCCCCCGGACCCCCGCAGCACATCCACTGCGCCCCCTGCAACAGCCGCCGAACTCTCACATTCACCGCCACGCAGTATAGAGACAAGTACCTCTTTCGGGTCAGTCAATTCCGGGGGGAAGAGCATGAATATTATACGTCAAAGAGACCCTCGTTTTAAATATGCAAGCAGCGGTCTTTCGCCTTCCTCAGTTTACCGTCCCGATACCTGCCCTTCGCACCACACCAAGTGATAGTTCAGCAGTGAAAGTGGTTATCCTTGGTTAGCGATGGAGCTACACTTGAACGTTCGATTCGTCAACGATGGAAGCACAGCAATGAACGAAAAAGCGGAGCAACTAAATGAGCAATCACACATGAGGCAACCAACAAAGGATCAATGCACTCACCCACCCGTCCATCCATCTCCCGCTACGCACTTTATTATGGTTTCAGTTAAAGTACATGTAGTTCTAAGTAGCAAACCACACACACACACACACACACTTCATTACTGCCTCGTTTTCGTATAGGAATTCTCAGTGTTTACATTCTCATCTTTCTGCTTTTCTCGACTCATAACAAATTAACAAATGACGAAGGCCAGTACTACTAAGGAAATATAATGACAAAGTACTTAAAACACCAAAATGAACTCGGCTAATGCCTGTCGAAATAAGGCGATCAGCGTCACCAGTTAGTTGGCTGCCGCGCCCACACCGCGAGTCGCTCACTACTACGAATTTCCACAGGATTTGGTGATCATATTCGGAGTTATCATGAATGAGAGAGAGAGAGAGAGAGAGAGAGAGAGTAAAAGGGGCGCCTTGTCTCTACGTCTTCTATTTACCCACCCAGAGTTGGACCGTGCAGCAGATCCAGGTAATGGGAGCGAAACGAGTCTGAGGCAGTGTTGGGTAAGCAGCAGGTGTAAGACAGGTTAATGGGACAGGGGAATGTAGGCAAGGTAGGGCAAGGCAAGGCAAGGTAGAGATGCGGGTCTGTGTGAGGAAGGTAAGAGGAAGGTCCCGCTCAGTGAGTGCAAGGCAGAGCGAATGAGAACCGGGAGGGTTGAAATAGGCATGGAGTGATAGGGAGGATGTAAGATACGAGAGACGATTGAAGGTGTCAGACTGGTAGGAGAAGTTGGACGAGGTGGATATGTGGTAGGGAGCGTTGTATGCAAAGGAGGGACGTACACAGGGGGAGATCATAGATGGAAAATATATAACTAAAGTGGGAAAGGAAATGCTAGATAAGGTTGTCATGCAGTGTTACGAAAGGAGGGAAGCCTGGAGGATACATTGCATATGAGGTGTGAAGCCTTTACTGTGAGAAGGTGAGGTTGACAAACTTCCTGTACAAAGAGCGACAGAGGGAGGGATGATGTGCAGAAAGGGATCACAGACAGAGAAAGCAGAGACGTGTGAGAGGAGGTGCTGAGGCATGAAGTGTGTGGCGCTGGGGAGCAGATACACGGCGTGGACACGTGTCTGGGAGGTGTAAAGCAGGAATATGATAATACAGATGAGAAATAAGAGTTGAAGATACAAAACCAAAACAAACATATGAATCAAGTAGTTATAAAGGACATGGGAAGGAAGGCAGGTCAGCAGAGTTAAACGTATATATCAGAGAGAGAGAGAGAGAGAGAGAGAGAGAGAGAGAGAGAGAGAGAGAGAGGCGTGAAGCAGTCCGGGTGAACGCGAGGCAAACAAGAGACAATGGTGAGGCAAATGGATTCGGGTTTGTGTTGGCTAAATGCTAACGGGACTTCGAGGCCTGAGCAAGCTATTTATGTCATTGAGAACGAATAGTAGCGAGAGGATAAACTCGAATGACTGCACGCCTCCCTAATGGCGTCGCTGAGGCACAGGATACCAGGGTGGGACAAAGCCAAGATAACAGGAGGTTCTGCTGTTTGCATCTAAGCCAATAGTGTAGTGTGTGCGCACTTCGGCAAGATAACAGTGGTGCGACTAATGTAGCATCACAGAACGTAATGCAAGGCACCAAGACACTTCAAAGAAAACTTCTACGACTTATTTAAAACGAAAAAAAAAAGTTTCATGGAGGCATGAAACTTATGACAATCAAGAGATATAATCACAAAACGTCTTTAACTAACTCAAGAAAAAAAAAAGTACACAGAGATGCAACTTATGACCGCCGGAGAAATAATTACAAGGCAATGAAAGATAATGTGCAAACTTGGGTGCTACATGTTGAGAGTTGCCGTGATGCGTGGGTGTTGTAACGTGAGCCGAGCACACAAGATGAGGTGTTGCATGGGCTATCGGAATGACTATGGCTTTATACAAGTTAAGACCTTCACCAAGCAAACCATTCATACAGCAACGTCCTCTGCTAAGTCGAGGAACAGATCTAAAACACTGTCGTTGTCCTTTTCCGTTCTACATCCATACCCCCCTGTCTAGGTAGTTTCCATCAACAAAGCTAATTAACCAGCTAATGAAAGCCATCCTGTAGGGACATTCTTACTTTAGATTGAAAGTTTTGTCTACATCCTTACCTCATAATGGAGTACACCAATACACATCTATTTAATGCAAATCCTGCATAGCTTTTCGTAGTATCTCGCGATATTGTTCAATATGTAAGAAAAGTTTATGCCGGAAAAAAAATTTTAGCTAAGGAAAAATAGTGGATTATAAGTTTGCGTTAACTGCACTTTTCTACTGAACCAACAAATATTTCAATCCTGCGGTCAATTAGCCCCGCAACAATACTGGCTCGCTCCTATATTCAGAGAAAAAGTGGTGGTGGATACTGGCTCACTTTTTTTTATTATTGTTTATAAGGTTCAGCTTAGTTCTTACGGAAAGATGTTGGGGCAGGACAACATTTCTCAGAATAATGAAAGACAGAGGATTGGAAGGATACCATTTTCCATAAATAAGGCCACGCGAGACCTGCCAGGAGATAAGTCTCCGACCAGATGGATCATGAGGCCAAAGAAATAACTATATATATATATATATATATATATATATATATATATATATATATATATATATATATATATATATATATATATATATATATATATATATATATATATATATATATATATATATATATATATATATACGAGTATATATATATATATATATATATATATATATATATATATATATATATATATATATATATATATATATATATATATATATATATATATATATATATATATATATATATATATATATATATATATATATATATATACACACACACACACACACACACACACATGATAGCTAACTGAGTGATGGGGAACAAAGTAGACTGAAGGGAATATAAGTGAGCGTCGTTCATTTTTGACTAAATATACGAGTTTACCACGCATAAGGAATTATAAAGGCAAAGAATTCTAAAGCTTGATTTTATCCAATAGAATGATAAACTCTCTGCCTCTATGCACTCTCATATAATCAATGTTATGATATTTTAAATTACTGGTATCAGCGGACTCTTCCCTTAGCTGAATGGACATTTATTATCAGCAGTCTCTTTTATTGCACTGCAGGAATACTGATTTTCACAGCCTTCTCCGTTCACATGTTTCAGCTGGCCATTTTTCAAACTCCAGCCCAGCAAAACTTCTAATCTTATCTCCTCATCTCGTTTTCTGCCTGTCCTGCATTCTTTAGTTGTCCCTTAGTACCAATGACAATGTCTTGGTTCGAAGGTTCGGTTCCATTTAACTAGAACAAACTGCTGTTGTGATTTTGTTTTATATTGATATTTTCACTAATAATGCGAAATATTTCGTTTAAGATTATGCTTAGTACTTACTTAGAGTCTGCACCGAAAGTGCCGTCATTCGGGCACAATATTAGGCTTACACTTGATAAATAAGATAAATTGATTGGGGAACATAAAAGACTGAAGAAAGAGAGAGAGAGAGAGAGAGAGAGAGAGAGAGAGAGAGAGAGAGAGAGAGAGAGAGAGAGAGAGAGAGAGAGAAGCGGGAGAAAACGGTTGAAATTACAGTCACCTCGCCGGCATTAATGACCTCAGGGGTTAAGAGTCTGGAGGGGTGATGTGGCCTCGCCTTAACGCCCTATGCTGGGTCACAGGGCGCAGGTCGCAGGTGCTTCGCGTAAGAAAGAGGAAGCATATGGGAGTGAAAACAATTGGCACGGATCAAGTGCTAGAGATCTATCGCCAGCATAGAGACTAGAAACCAGGAAGATTGCTTGGGCGGCAGACAATTACTTCTCTGAATGGTACGTTAATCATTTTCAATAATGAATATTTAATTATGTCCTAAGATTCGTGTATATCTGAAATAATGTCCCCTCCTCGATTATATATAATGAATACGAGTATCAAGTCTTTCCTTTCCTTTATCTCTTTACTAAGAGAAGCTCCACAGGTGCTGTGTTCAGTAGTGAGGGAAAGGGAGAGGAGGAACAGACAAAGGAAGGAGAGAGAGAGAGAGAGAGAGAGAGAGAGAGAGAGAGAGAGAGAGAGAGAGAGAGAGAGAGAGAGAGAGAGAGAGAGAGAGAGAGAGAGAGAGAGAGAGAGCGGTGATAGGACAAAGCCTCCGGATCTGCGTCATAGCAATGAAGGAATGCCGTTTAGCTCGGGAATAGTGTAGTGGATAAGTGAAGGGGAGTGTTAGTGACGCCAAACCTTAATCTTGATCATATCAGTTCTCACTCCATGATGACAGGAAATATGCCGCTGCTCGTTCCTCCCTTCACGAGGCGAGAAACGTTCTCTGGACTGTAAACCGAGAGTACGAGTACGCAGTAGCAGTATTTGTGATAGTGGTATTATTATTATTATTATTATTATTATTACTATTATTATTATTATTATTATTATTATTATTATTATTATTATTGTTGTTGTTGTTATTATTATTATTATTATTATCATTATTAGTATTATTATCATTATTATTATTATTATTATTATTATCAGTAGTAGTAGTAGTAGTAGTACTAGTACTAGTAGTAGTAGTAGTAGTAGTAGTAGTAGTAATAGTAGTAATAGTAGCAGTAAGAGTACCTGTGGAAGTAGTAGTATTTGTCAAGCTGTATCTTTAGACCATAAATACGATCAGACTTTTAAATTACGTTCCTTTTTTAAATCACAGCAATCATGACTATTCCTTTCAAATCACGCGACTCCTTTTTACCACCCCATGAACAAGATCACGCCGCTTCCTTAGATTAAAAAAGCAAACCCTACTATTCTTTTTATATAACCCTGTTACACCACATTCAGACCACGTCACGTTCTTCACACTGGGTGGGCCTCACTCCCCGATCCTCCTCACATCACTCCCCTGTCTAGCCGGGGCTCAGTTATCCCGTCTCATCCGCTGCTGTGGTCCTGATTCCCACGCGACCCTATCAAAGCCTCGTTCATTTCCGGCTTCAAGGACCTGATCTGCTTGCACTAAACCTTCCTCACTCTGAACCGCTCATTTTCACTGACCTACCCCATAACTTGCCACACACATCCTCAGCACGGCATTACTCCATGACGTGGTGTTTTTACGATCTGGACTTCCTCAATATAGTGGAGGTGAGTGAACCCTTTAACCCACACGCATCGCCAAAGACCACAGGCACATGAGCCACCAGTGACTCGAGCCAGTCTGAAATGTGGCCCTAAAGTCAGATTTTAAAAGACGAAACCTCCTCTAGTATGTGATAACTTCCATGATCGATCACACACACACACTCACACACACACACACACACACACACACACATCAGCAAGATGTATGAGAGTGGTAAACATTATAACAAAGTAATACAAAGCTTATGAACGGAACAAGCAACGTCCCGACACCAGCAGACCAGAATGTTTCACTCATTCATAATCACCACTGCCCTGCACTTCATCGCGATCTTCAGTAGTTGAACAGGAAAAAATAGCACCTTTGGAGGAAGCAAACTACCTGGGCTTGCCGTGTTTAATTAAATTAATTTGGAAACGCAGACAGGACGAGGGTGGGGGAATAACCGGCTGGAATGGAGGTAACACTTCCCACGTTAATTAATGTCCTCAACATAATTTGCACCTGAGCATCTCCATCACCTGTGGAGCGACGCTTCGCCTCCTGAGACATACTCTTTATACTTACAAAAGTCGTTCATGCTACCAATGAAGGATATGGGAATATGTAGTGGGAGAGGAAAAAAAAATTTAGTGTCCTTGCTCAGATACATTCATTAAAGGAGAAGGAGGTTGCGGCGCTGAGGGGAAAACGAAATGCGCTCGGACAGTGAAGGTGAGAGGTAAAAATAGGGGCGGAGAGTAGAACGGGCAGAAAATTCTGGCCAGACGGAGATGAGGCTGAGAGGAGGGAGAAGAGAAAAAAAGTGGATGGGAGGAGCTCGACAGGGAGAGTACCGAACGCGGGAGGAAGAGTAAAGAGGCTGAGGCGGTAGGTGACGTTAAGGGACACAAGAGGCAGGTGGTACTGGCAACGCAAATGAAGCTAAGGGTGTGCAGAGTGCTAGTCGTGCTAGAGGCGGATAGTGAGGAAGGCAACAAAGAGGGACGAGACCATTGTGTCCCCATCTCTGCATCACTGCCCTGACACAAAGATGGCAGGCGGAGAGTTGGTCTGTTTTCCTCCTCCCTTGCAATCTCCCTCCGCTAAGCTGACGTGTGAGAATCGGATAGCGACTCACGTGAATTTTCCCTCAGTTCTTAAGGACCACTGCACACTGAGCTGCATGTGGATGTTGAGTGAGTAGCGTGAGGCACTTCCACTGGTGATGAGATAGTGTGCGGCCATGGAACTTTGCAGCCCTCGCTCACACGTCATTTGATAAAGCCAAACACCACATGCGTCACGCACCTCGTTAATGCACCAAAGAGAATAATAACTCTCTCTCTCTCTCTCTCTCTCTCTCTCTCTCTCTCTCTCTCTCTCTCTCTTTCTCTGATGGTGAGGATTATTTATTTGCTTTTCTCTCATACTTAATACGTTTCCCGTAAAGATAAGAGTTACATTAAGGCGGCAGGAACGGAGCCAAGATAAATATTTAATGCAAGCACTCGTGGTCACCACTCCAGCCTGGAGCTGGACGCACTATTGGTCGCGAAGAGGAATAGTCCAAATAGTAAGACATTTTATATTAAGACAAAGTGCGATATATCTATCTCTAAATAAGCGTTCCTATATGAATTTTGTGTGTATTTACATAATTATGTATATATGTATGTACGCAGGTATGTATGTGTGTATGTATGTATTTATGTATGAATGTATGTATGTACGTATGTATGCATAAGTATCAAGCTATTTACTCACCTACTTACCTATTCCCATATTTGCATAGGAAAGAGACGGCAGAAAATGAACGTTTGGATAGGAGAACAGAAAAAAAAAAGTAACTTCAAGTAAATGAATAATTTTCATTAAGGCATTCCGCAGTGACAAAAAAAGACGATGACGGTGATACTGATGTGCGCCAGACAGCCTGAAGTGACGTCATTCCTTCACTTTTTTTTCCTTGATACTCGTGTTCTACCAAAACCTTAGCAACTATACATGTGAGTCTCAGGCATTGTGCATCTATGATTAATGACCGCTGATCTACGCATTATCTCTACGTATTATCCCTGTCAATTCATGTCTTTTTGTTCCTAATATCGCTTATATCAGAAGATTCTTTAGTTTTGTATGTTACGTGCCTGTCTGTCTCTGTATGTTCTTCTTTTCTTCTTTTTTTTTTCTGTCTGCCTTTTTACTTGTACATCTGATTGTGTATAAAGTGTCGGTTCATTCTCTCTCTCTCTCTCTCTCTCTCTCTCTCTCTCTCTCTCTCTCTCTCTCTCTCTCTCTCTCTCTCTCTCTCTCTCTCTCTCTCTCTCTCTCTCTCTCTCTCTCTCTCTCTCTCTCCATCCTTTCTTTTATTATCCGTTTACCACATTCCACCCCCCCAACCCGACTGATCATAGGAGACGGCCGATATGATGCGTTCCTCTAGTCCGTTTCTCCTCCCAGCTGTGGTCCCTTTAACACTTCATTAATTATTCATTCAGACCTAAAGAGGGGGAAAAAGTATTGCGCACTCCCACCCATTTTTTTCCCTATCTCCCTTCCTTCCTTCCTTCCTTCCTTCCTTCCTTCCTTCGTGTCCTCCCTTCCTTCCTTCCTTTTTTTTTTTTCCCCTTATGCCTGCGTACCTCTCCCTGCCTGCCTGCCTGCCCACAACCTCCCAGCCTGTTTGTTTGTGTGTCTGTGTTTGTCTATCTATCTCTGTTCGTCAGTCTTTCTGTTCTGTTTTTTGCTCTCTCTCTCTCTCTCTCTCTCTCTCTCTCTCTCTCTCTCTCTCTCTCTCTCTCTCTCTCTCTCTCTCTCTCTCTCTCTCTCTCTTACAATTTTGTGACTTTCAATTAGTTTTGCCAGTATTACACACACATAAACACACACACACACACACACACACACACACACACACACACACACACACACAAAGGAAATATTACGTAGATCCTCTCACCTGGGCCCCGAGTGGTGTAATGCAAGATGTCGCTGGAGGAGCAGATAAAGAGGGAAAAGAGAGAAAGTGGTGGAGAGGGAAAGGCGCTGCGGTTAGCGGAAAGGAAGGGACAAGACTGAGGTGGAGAGGTGTGAGAGCAGTGAAATTGTGGAGGGGTGGGAGGAATGAGAGAGAGAGAGAGAGAGAGAGAGAGAGAGAGAGAGAGAGAGAGAGAGAGAGAGAGAGAGAGAGAGAGAGAGAGAGAGAAGGGGGATTAAAACCGCTGGGGGCGTGATCGTTAAAACAATGGTTGAGGTAAAGCACGTCCAGCCGCGTCCTCCTCTTTCTCCTCCTCTTCTTCCTTCTCCTCCTCTTCCTCCTCCTCCTCCGCCTCTTTCAGTTTCCTCCTCTCTTTCTTCTCATATTCGGCTGTTTCTCTTATATTCGTGTATCGTTTTCTTCTTTCGTCCTTTTCGTTTCTCTCTTTTCGTTATTATCTTTTCTTTTCTGCCTGGTCTTTTTTATATAGATCTCTTTTTCCTTTTCCTCTTCCTCCTTTTTCCTCCTATTATGTCTCTTATGCGGTTTTTTTTTCATTTCTTATTTTCCTGTTATTCTGTTCTTTTTCTGTTTTCTTGCTTGTCGTTCTCTTATTGATGCTCCTCTCCTCCTCCTCCTCCTCCTCCTCCTCCTCCTCCTCCTCCTCCTGCTCCTGCTCCTCTTCCTCTTTCTCCTCCTCCTCCTCCTCCTCCTCCGCCTCCTCCTCCTCCTCCTCCTCCATCTTGTTCCCGCTTCTCCTCTTTCTTCTCCTTTTCCATCTCCTCCTCCACCTTCATCTCATCCTAATATTTCATCTCTTACTCCTCCTCCTCCTCCTCCTCCATCTCAGAGCATGGAGGGACTGGCAACAGCGTTCGGCACCACCCAGAGGACCACGTTAACACAAAGAATGAAAGAGCAGGCGTGTCTTTTTGAGCTTCCCCTTGCTCGGCCCTTCCCTCCCGCCACGCGTGAAGGATGCAGAGGTTACCGTGGCCCGCCTTTGTTGCAGCTGTTGAACCCTTCGCCCGCCACCTCCCATTTCCCTTTTTGCCTTGGCCACAGTGAGAACCAGTTTTAATGCAGCGATGTTTGTTCCTATAATGCTAGTTTTTTTCTCTCTCTCTTTCTTCTTCGCCTACTGTTGTCTTATGTAAATAATTGTCCGCCTTAAGATGTTTCTGTCTAATGATGGCATAATTCCTATTGCTGCTTGCTGTAGAGCGTGATGGATGATGGTGGGCGTTGGATGATGAAGTACAAAATCCTAGTGATGGTTATGAAGCAGTTGGTGCTTCAATGACTCTAAATAATAAAATGTTTACATGACAGTTTTATTTTCTTTCCTACGTCTTCCAGGAATGCCGCACTTCTCCATTCAGCACAGTTTTCATAACTGGAGTGTCTCACACACGTAAATTGATGAATGGCATTTCAAACAATGGACAAATACATACTGAGAACAATTTATCAAACATTCCGACATTTGTCATCTACCTGTCGACGGCCTCTTTGTCTCTTTCCCTTCAATTCCTCTCTCTCCCCTTCCTCTAAATTTTGTGTGAGCTGGTCCTCACTCGAAAGACACTTTTCTCCTTTTTTTAACAGGAACAGCTCGATCAAACATCCTTGAAACTGTGTTCTGAGGTTACTGTCTGGAGTGTTTCATATATTTAGTCCAACACTGTTTGCATTATGTTTCCTTCCTCGTTTTGCTCTGATGATTGTTTTGTCGAATTTGTTGAATTTGTTGTATGTAGTTCATTTGCTGTTCCTGAGGTTCACGCGAGCTGTTGTTGTGTTATCATGCAGTACAAACATGTAGCGAGGTGTCCCTGGTGTGAGGGGACGTCAGGACTGGTAACAATGTTGACTAGAAAGATTTGCAAGGATACATCTGTACAGCGTTGCGTCAAATATACCACCTTGGTATTTAGGTGAAGAAACCTCGCTGAAAGACAGATTAGGAAAACATCTTTAGGAAATAATACATTTTCTAGCAACACAGGCTTCCTACAGCTGTCTTTGTTAGCGTCTTAATAAAGTATCGGGCAGGAAGGAATGTCTCAGATTAATCAATTTACTGTTGATATATATATATATATATATATTATATATATATATATATATATATATATATATATATATATATATATATATATATATATATATATATATATATATATATATATATATATAAATAGATAGATAGATAGATAGCTATTTTTTTTTTTTTTCCTTAAAAGAGCAAGAGTCGGTACAGCCTGCCACTGCGTCAATGCATCCCCTAGCGAGCGTGCAGCCTTCCCCGACACACTTGTTTCTGTGTAGCCAGCAGC
>NC_087152.1:19945000-19947500 GCF_035594125.1 Scylla paramamosain | reverse complement strand
CGAGCACAGAGAGTTTCTTGAGCAGGAAAGAATGAAGTCAATACGCTCACAAGATAGTAATAACAGTAACAAGTGTTAGTAAGTAACGTAACGCATTACATAAGCAATACGAGAAAGAGTCATTAAATGAATGGAACATTGTTAAAGAGAAAGGGATTCTTTGCCTGCACTCGTTCAACGCCGGGGCGTGGGTTCATTGACCCAAATACACGCGAGCCATTCCCTGCGCGAGGACGAACGCAGCCTCGTTAAGTGAGTCACGGCCTGGCGATGAAAAAGTCTCGCAACATCGATACTCGCTTTGCAGGAATAAAAAAAGATAAAAGAAACGAACTCATCATGAAAGGAATAAACGATTGTTTTTTTTTTTTTCAGGAAAAATATGATGATGGTATTGCTGGTCAGAAAGCTATTTTTATCATTATTATTATTATTATTATTATTATTATTATTATTATTATTATTATTATTATTATTATTATTATTATTATTATTAAAAAAGATATGTTTCCATTTGTGTTACATGAGTTGAGGAAAAAATAGAACTTATTGCTGTTTCTGTCGTCTATCAATCACAATGACAAATTTCAGCGAAGTCATCAGGATGTGGAGAAGCCAAACTGATATTTGAGTTATAATCGTTCACAGTAAAAAAGAAAAGATTTCAAGAGTTTCTGCTCATGACAGCACCACTAAGACTAAGTTAGATAAAATCTAAGGACAGAAAGAATAGTTACCGATTAAAAACAGTTCAGAGGTAATTCTGGAAATTACAAATTCGCACTAAGCTTGGAGGAACTCAAAGACCAGAAGAAAAGACTCCAAAAATTATTCTACGGAGGAAGACAGCAATTCAATTATGGAAGTTTAGTTTTCAAATCATTACAGGGGAAGAATATTTGGAGATATTAAGGTAGAAAAGAAATCTGTAGTATTCAGGTCGAGGGGCTTGAAGGGTCTATCGAACGGAATGGTTGACCTGTTACCGGAGAGGTTTTGGTCAACACTTCAGCACCAAGGTCGAGAACAATGGCCAAGTGTTTGCACTGCAATGAACCTTTTCGCCTCTTTTCTTTGATAACAATGACATAAGGACGGAGAAAAGATGAAAGGAAGGAAATAATTTTTCAAAGACTCAACACCTGTGAAACTTCACGCTAAAGAAGACATGGCAACACATTTATATTTTTAACTCAAACATGAAATAATATTTACAAATATCTCTTATAAATTACTGACGCATTTAATATTGAAAAGCCTTGAAAGTCTGGAGGGTTGAGGGACCTCGCCCCAGGACGCCTGTGGCTTACAAGACGCCAAAGATGTAAGTCACGGTTCTCTCTGCTCAAGACTAAAGGTACCCAACTGTTATCATCACTCGCCACAGGACGAAGTTTACAATAGAAACAGCAATTCGTCAATAAGACACTGAGCATCTTATACCTCATGCCGACAATGAATACACGTTATACCCTCGAATCTCGACGTAGGAGCAATTGTTGTTATAATAAAGAATGAAGTGAGAAGTTTCCGTAAGATAAAACACATCAATACGAAAACAACATAAAGAGAAACAATTGGAAGAACAGAGGTGCCTAATTCACGGAAAACAAAAAGCCTCTTTACGAAATGTCCAAGCCGGATCTTAAAGGAAGATGCCGGATCTTAAAAGGAGAATAAAATAATGGTGATGATAAACATAGAATTTCCCTCGGCTGCTTAACGTTAGAGTTGTGGAATGACATTAGTTTATAAGAAATAGATAGATACGATAAACATAAAAAAAAAAAATTGACTATGGAACAGTGTGAACTAGTTTAATAATTTTCATAATTCATTGTTCAACTTGATCCACCGTTTTTTTCATTGCCATTCACGAGATAAGAAATACGGAATTCCAATAAAAAAAAATATATAAAAAATTGCTACCTATAGACTTGAAAACTCAGATTGTGGGAGACAGAAGCCTGTCATTTAACACCAAATTGCTGTTTTTATAGAGCTGAATTAAATACAGGAAGGAAGATTAAGAAAATATCGTGTAAAAAAGAGAAAATATGTTAGAATTGAAAGTATATTTGTAAGAGGAAAAAAATAGAATTTACTCCAAATACATGCCCCAATGATGACGACATGACAATAAGTTAAAGAAGAACAAAGTTCTATTAAAAAGGGAAGTCAATTTGATATCGCAAGCGTTTTAATGAACTGAGTTTATAGAACTGTGTGAACTACTTTCACTATTTTCATAAATCATCGAGACGTTAATATGTAAAGTTCTTCCATTGATTTTGCATCGGACGTCGCTAATTGGTATATTACGCAGCTTATACACCTGCTCAATGACTGCCGTTATTACACGAAGGTAACGAGCCTTAATAAAGGAGTGATGAAAGGGGTTGTAATAAAGGGAAGACTTGAAGAAGAAACAAACCCTGGAATTTAATAAGCATGGGCCCTTATTAGATTAAGGAAAATAATCATGGGTTTTTTCGAAACG
>NC_087152.1:19935000-19942500 GCF_035594125.1 Scylla paramamosain | reverse complement strand
CCACCACCACCACCATCACTACTCGTACTCTCAAGTCTCCCTTGCATGCGGTCATCACTCTCATGGGGATAAATATTCCCAACTACTTCTTTCGGGCTATCAAGCGCAATTAAGAAAACTTTTAATCGCCTCCAGGTGTGCACGGAGAGAGAGAGAGAGAGAGAGAGAGAGAGAGAGAGAGAGAGAGAGAGAGAGAGAGAGAGAGAGAGAGAGAGAGAGAGAGAGAGAGAGAGAGAGAGAGAGAGAGAGAGAGAGAGAGAGAGAGAGAGAGAGAGAGAGAGAGAGAGGAAAAAATACAAGTGACAGGGTTTACGAGGTGAAAAATCTAAATAATGTACCGCGATAAATGAGTCTTGTTTTATCCATGTTTGAGACAAAGTGGAGGACAGTGTGTGGCTGTAAAGGTCATGAAAAAAATAAAAGGCTTCTGTCTCCTCTTCCTCCACGCCATTATCATCATCATCGTCATCATCTTGTATATATATATATATATATATATATATATATATATATATATATATATATATATATATATATATATATATATATATATATATATATATATATATATATATATATATATATATTCCTCCCTCCCTCTCTCTCTCTCTCTCTCTCTCTCTCTCTCTCTCTCTCTCTCTCTCTCTCTCTCTCTCTCTCTCTCTCTCTCTCTCTCTCTCTCTCTCTCTCTGTAAGAACAGTCTTTGGAGCTGCCTTCTTTATATACAGTATAAACAGAATGTACAGCGAAATACGAACTGACCAGGCATGAGGTGAATCTGCTCTACTGAACACTGACATGTATTTTTACGGGTATGTGTAATATATCTGACTCTCCCCCAGTTCGTGACGTTATCGTATAACAATCTAAAGGAACTTCCTAGTTTCCGATTATATTGACGTTTGGGCTGATAAAACCAGCTATATATGATCCCTACTGTTTTTCTTTCCTTAACCCCGAGGTTCGTCGCAATATTGATAACTATAAAAGCGGAACATAACAATGCCTAATCTCTCTCTCTCTCTCTCTCTCTCTCTCTCTCTCTCTCTCTCTCTCTCTCTCTCTCTCTCTCTCTCTCTCTCTCTCTCTCTCTCTCTCTCTCTCTCTCTCTCTCTCTCTCTCTCTCTCAGACTCACACAAATGATAAATGATGTCAACCACTGCTACATTGCAGGATCTGATCAACACTATTAAGCCAGAAAGTGTTTTAGCTACCTCTGTTGTTCCTGGGCTAATTGGTATTACAATAAACAGATAATAAATAAAGAAGACAAAGAGACAGTTAGAACTAAAATCTTTTCGTCACCTTGGTAAATATAACAATGACTCTTTTTGTGAGCTACTTGTGCTAAAATCCCATTATTTTCATCAAATACTGACCACAGACGACGTTGATCTACAGCTTGATATTTTTAATACTAATTTCACCAGTTGTCTGGATGAGTGTGCTCCTTTAGTAACTAAGGAAGTCAGCAGACCTGCAGCGCCTGGGTTCACTGATCATTTGCGTCTAGAAATGAAGCAGCGGGACGACACTCGCACTAAGCTGAGGAGAGACAAAGCCAATATTTGTCTGCAACAGCAATACATGAATACGCGAATGAAGAGAAAGAAGTAAAGGCTCTTATTGCTGCTGCTAAAAAAAAAAAGATAATTATGCTAAAAAGTTTAATGAGAGCAAGCGAAATTCATCGGCCATATGGAATGTGATGAAAGAATTAGTGTCCAGCAAGAAAAGTAGCTCTGGAAAACATGGATTTGATAATATCTTTAAATCTAATAATTTATTTTCAAATATAGAAGACAACATATGATATAATGTAGCAGTCACTACAGTGCAATCAGTCATCCCCCCTGGACCCTTCTTATATAAATTGAAGCAGTGTGACTGAAAAATTCAGACCCAAGCCAATAGACACCAACACACTCATATTAACAGTAGAAAGTCTTAATGAAACATATTCTGTAGGTTCAAATGGAATTTCACTCAAATTTATCAAGAATAAATTTGCTTTTTACCTAACATGCATCATAAATAGTTCAATCGTTACCGGTGTATTTCCTCAGGCTTGGAAAAATGCTTATGTCGTTCCTTTGCTGAAGAAAGGTGATTTTAATTATGCAAACAATTATCGTCCTGTGTCTCTTTTACCGGTACTCTCCAAGATATTGAAAAAAAATGTATGTCAACAGCTTTTAAAATTTTAAGAGGATAGATAACAAATACCTTTCTAACAGCCAGCATGGCTTTAGACCTAATCCCTCTGCTGCGTCTGCGTTATTATAACAGATAATATTTACAAAAATATTGACCATAAGAGATTGTCATTGTTGACGCTATGTGAGTTGTCTAAAACATTCCACAGTGTCAGCCATGATATCCTCTTGAGAAAGTATTCCCACCTCAACATCGACTCCTTCTGGTTCAACAACTATTTATGCAATAGAACTCAGTCAGCCAAACTGCAAAGGGCAACATCTATCAAAGTAAATCTCCACCTCAGTGTCCCTCAAAGCTCCATCCTTGGACCAGTATTATTCACTGCATATGTTAATGACATGGCTAAGTGCACCAGTGACTGTACTTCAGTTCAGTACGCGAATGACACTCAATTTCTTCACAGTGATCCTATAGCAGACCTAGAGAATATCATTAAAGAAGCCGAAACCATCCTTGTTAAGGCAAAAGAATATTTTCTCAAGAATGGATTAATGATCAACACTAATAAAAAAAATGCATATTTCTCAGTAGCAGACATTTGTTGTCACAGGTGCCTGAGTATACTGTGATTAGATTTGATTGTACTTGCATCTGTCTGAGCAACAATGTAAAGAATTTAGGCTTATACATGGATATGTACTTGATTTATGATGTGGATATCAACGAATTAAGCAAAAAAGTAATGGGAACGCTCATGTACATAAATCATGTTAACCAGAACTTCGACAAAGCAAGCAGAACCATTGTCATACAATCACTCGTTTTAAGCTTCATAAATTATTGCATAAGAATTTTGGGCACAACCAACACTACTTTCCTAAAGAAAACTCAGAAATTTAAAAAATTTGCCGCATCATCATATCTCCTCAACCTTCAGGAACCTAAGCTTCATCTACAATGTAAATATTGTCATGTATAAGACAATTCATAAACTATACCTCGACTGGCTCCACTCCTTCTGAACCGTGAAACAGGCAACTAATGGAGTGACCAGACAATAAAGTGACACTGTTATTACCAGAAGTAAGACAAACACCGGTGCCAAAGCTTTCAGTATTATGGGACCCAAAAACTGGAACTCCTTACCAGATGGTGTCACTAATGCGAGAACACTTCCCATATTGAAGTCCAGTCAAGTGAACCATCTATTACAAAACACAGATGATGTGTAGTTGACGCATACCTTGGTGCTGACAGCTCTTTTTCTATATTTTATTGTAAAAATTTTTCCACTATAAACTTGAATTTACTATAAGTATGACAATGTTTTCTCGAATTTAGTTAAATTTTATTTTTTTCTCTATTTTTTTTTTTATCTCGTCTTTTACTTTTATTTTACTCTATGGTCTTTTATTATAGAGTTTTATTAGCGCAGCTTTATGTTTACCGATGTTTAGTTAATTTTACAATGACTTTTACTTCTTTTAATACTACTCAGTAGGGCAATGTTGTACATAAAAGCACTTAGACTTATTGAGGTGCCACTAGATGTCTGTATGTATGTGTATATATACTCGTACATGTAATAATTTTCAGGGTATTTTATTATGTTTATAATTTGACATGTTGACCATAGTATACTAAAACCAATGATTGTAATACCCGCCACCCTGTGAAAAACAAATTAATTTGAATTTGAATTTTGAACTCTCTCTCTCTCTCTCTCTCTCTCTCTCTCTCTCTCTCTCTCTCTCTCTCTCTCTCTCTCTCTCTCTCTCTCTCTCTCTCTCTCTCTCTCTCTCTCATAACGTTCCTCTTTTCTTTCCTGTTCCTACTCATCATCATCCACTCCTCCTCCTACGTGGAGTTATCACCATCAAAGAGGGAAAGGAAGGAATGAAGGTAGGTTTTGGAAACAATGATAAGTCGCAACATAGTAAATGAAAACACATGTTTACTTCGTTTAACTATGGATATATTCTATTGTTATTCCTATAACTGGTGATAACTGGAAATAATCAAATATCATACTGAGAATGCCGAGTGAAGGATGCAAGTACAAATACATATACGAGTACGAGTAATATCAATTACCAGCAACAACAGTAGTAGTAGCAGTAGTAGTAGTAATAGTAGCAGTAGTAGTAGTAGTAGTAGTAGTAGTAGTAGTAGTAGTAGTAGTAGTAGTAGTAGTAGTAGTAGCAGTAGTAGTAGTAGTAGTAATAAACTAACAATAATAATAGTAGCGGTATTATTATTATTATTATTACTATAATCATTATTATTATTATTATTATTAGTAGTAGTAGTAGTAGTAGTACTAGTACTAGTAGTAGTAGTAATAAACTAACAATAATAATAGTAGCGGTAGTAGTAGTAGTAGTAGTAGTAGTAGTAGTAGTAGTAGTAGTACTAGCAGTAGTAGTAAACTAACAATAATAATAGTAGCGGTAGTAGTAGTAGTAGTAGTAGTAGTAGTAGTAGTAGTAGTAGTAGTAGTAGTAGTAGTAGTAGTAGTAATAGTAGTAGTAGTAGTAATAATAATAATAATTATTATTATAATAATAATAATAATAATAATAATAATAATAATAATAATAATAATAATAATAATAATAATAACAATAATAATAATAAAAATAATAATATTAATAATAATTAAAAATAATAATAATATTAATAATAATAATAATAATAATAATAATAATAATAATAATAATAATAATAATAATAATAGTAATAATAAAATACTACTATTATAACAACAACAACAACAACAACTACTACTACTACTACTACTACTACTACTACTAATAATAATAATAATAATAATAATAATAATAATAATAATAATAATAATAATAATAATAATAATGATAATAATAATAATAATAATAATAATAATAATAATAATAATAATAATAATATTATTATTATTATTATTATTATTATTATTATTATTATTATTATTATTATTATTATTATTATTATTATTATTATTATTAATATTGTTATTATTATTATTATTACAATATGTAACACGATTGTTTGACGGTTGTTTTCGAACTCTTTTCATTGCAAAACAATAGAAAATGTGTATTATTCCTGTCAAACTTTGTTTTTGTGTTTTTTTAGAATGATTTTCTGTCCCAAAATAGCTAAATTTCACCATTTTTCAAGATGCTATCACAAAGAACTTCTTTGCTCTTGTCTTAATGAATTGGTCACATATGTAGCAGAATGCATCTGGAGAATGATTGCAGCCTCTTGATGCCATTTCACCTCTTGTGATGTCCTCTCTGGCAGCCAAAGCAGAACTGATTGGTGGTCTACATGCCCCCACTTTTATATTGTCAAGCAGTACTCTAGAATATTCTTAGTCTTTCTAGAGTGTGTTCAAGAATGTTTTCAATCTTTCTAGAATATTCTTAAACCTGCTTTAGAATATTCTGAATCATTCTAGGAAATCCTTGTAGATTCTAGAAAATTCTTGATACCTCTGCATATTTCTACTGTATTCTAGAAAGAATATTCTGGAAATTTTTACATTGAATAGAATGTTTTAAAATGTTCTAGAAACTTCTAAAAGTGTCTGATAGAACATTCTGGAAGATTTGAGATTTCTGAAATGTAAACAAATTCTTCTGAATATGAAAAATTTCTAGCTAGATCTGATTACCTCAAGAATGATCTTATTAGAATAAAAAATCTTTAGAACACTTTATGTTCTTTCTTTCATTGTTTTGACCTATTCGCAAAATTTAAAAAACAAATAAGCAATAGGGATTTTGCAAAGCTCTCTATCTGACATGAAAACCAACGGTAACCCATACAATAGTGAAATAAGGCAAAAATGTAAATTCATTGTTCTAATCACAAAAGTAAAGTTTTAGGATCAAAATAACTTTTTTTTCTATTTTGTTTAGATGGAAATAACTAAAAAATTATGCTTTGGGGCCAAGGACAAGACAAAAGTGAAATTTTGTTACTTAGTGTTATTATTATTATTATTATTATTATTATTATTATTATTATTATTATTATTATTATTATTATTATTATTATTATTATTATTAATATTATTATCATTATTATTATATCCTATCCTCCTTGATATCATATTTAGACATTTAGACTAAGTCCTGTATTCCTCCTCGTTAATTCTTTCTCCTCCTCCTTCTCCTCCTCCTCCTCTTCCTCCTCCTCCTCCTCCTTCTCCTCGTCCTCCTCCTCTTTTTTCCTCCTCTTTTTCCTCCTTTTCTACGCCTTGTTATCATATATACACATTTTGACTAAGTCGTCTACACCCTTTTCCTTCCTTCTTCTGCACTTCCTCCTCTTCCTCCTCCTCTTCCTGGAAATGTGAGAGTGAGAGGGGAGTGAGTAGGTGACGGATTTGGATTAAAAAAAGATTGAAATAGAGAGAGAGAGAGAGAGAGAGAGAGAGAGAGAGAGAGAGAGAGAGAGAGAGAGAGAGAGAGAGAGAGAGAGAGAGAGAGAGAGAGAGAGAGAGAACGGGAGGAGTGAGAGATATGTGAGAAAGGAAGAGAGATGGAGATGTGACAGTGAGGGTGAGAGTGAGAGGGATTGAATAGGTGACGGATTTGGACTGGAAAAAGATCGGGAGAGAGAGAGAGAAAGAGAAGGGGAGAAGTGAGAGAGAGAGAGAGAGAGAGAGAGAGAGAGGGAGAGAGAGAGAGAGAGAGAGAGAGAGAGAGAGAGAGAGAGAGAGTTGTAACTCACAAATCGTCACCACATTAACCTTCATCTCACAGCATAATATAATAGACAAATAGATAAATAATAAACAAATAAACAAATAAATAAATAAGCACACAGACAGCAACACTTGACGTCACACCCATAATTTTTCAAGGACATAAGCACATCCCACCTTGTGAGAGAATTTCTTGATACACAACAAGACTAGTGAGAACATTTTCTGAAAACAAGGAAAAGCAATCCAGCACATCGCTGCAGCCACAATGAACTGTTGCACCATTACATCACCATCAGCACACAGCTCACACCAAGCCCGAACACCTCGTTCTCTAGAAAAAATATTCCACAAAAACTGTACCTCCCGTCACAATCACTACCATCATATTACATCACTTGCTGTTACTATAATTGCTCCAAGTGAGGTCTGAAGCACTGGACAAGGGGGTGCTGTGAACTTATCATTAAACCCAGCAAACTTAGTATTGTTCAATGTTTCTAAAACTCAATTCCTCCATCTATCAACTCGACACAACCTTCCAGACAACTATCCACTCTTCTTCAATGACATTCAACTGTCCCCTCTTCTACACTGAACATAATCGGTCTGTCCCTTACT
>NC_087152.1:19922500-19930000 GCF_035594125.1 Scylla paramamosain | reverse complement strand
TTGTGTTGCTGCAATTAACACTCGCTGCGGTACCCTGGGTGTACTTCCAGGCAATATCGTTCCCCTAAGGGCTGAGGGTCGTGGCTGCTCCCTCTCTGCCTGCCTCTGTCTCATCAATTGCAGTATTTTCACAAGAAAAACCATAGAGTTCAGTGACACTCCTTACACCTTAAAGAGAGTTCACATAAAGAAGCGGTAAAGTTTAATGCCGTTTTGATTGTGCTAAAGGGAGACACTCCTTTGTTTAATCTACATGGATTATTATTATTATTATTTTTATCATTATTATTATTATTATTATTATTATTATTATTATTATTATTATTATTATTATTATTATTATTATTATTATATTATCATTATCATTATTATCATTATTATTATTGTTGTTGTTTTTGTTGTTGTTGTTGTTGTTGTTGTTGCTGTTGTTGTTATGATTATTATCATTATCATCACTATCATCATCTTAACTTTACTATCATAGTTTTCTTACATCATCATCATTATGAAGTGCACAGGTGTTGAAAGCATGGAGGGAGGTTTGTACTACTTCACGTCGCTATAATGGTAAAAGCGATGCAGATGAAATATCATATTAGCAATTGCACAAATTTACAAGAAACAGTAAAGCCTATAAAGTCTTTTTTTATTAAGTGTAGCACACGAGGGAGTTTGTCAACTAGAAAAGCATTACAGGTAAGACTACTGTAGAATAACTCATAAGTAAGCTAGTCCCTTTACATAGTGCAATCCGGGTGATGTAAATGCTTCCATTATCATAATTAATTCGTTCTTCAGTTTTAAGAGCATTGTTATCACAACTATATGAGCAAGAGTTGGAATGAAAAACACAACTAAGCCGTCCCGGAGGAGGATTGCCTCACAGCACAAAGCGAAGGTACAAAAAACACCACGCAGGCCACACATAAGCCCGCCATACCAAGTCTTCCAGCCGCCGCGGGGAGATAGGAGCTTCACGGCTCAGTGCAGGTCTTGGTCCGATACGTGTCTGGGATGTGGGGCCGACCAGCGCCCCCCTCCCTCTCCGTCCACCACTTCCTTCAGGGCAGCAGCCCCCACACAGCCACACCCACCGCCAATCATTCCTGCCCAAGACTATCTCGCGCTCAGCCATCTGGGAAGCAGATGGTCATTGCCACGCTTCATAATCCGGTTTCCTTTAATTAATCTAATAACACACTTTAGCAAACAATTAAATACTGGAAATACGAGTTCCTCCTGTGTGATGGCTGACGCTCGCTGTGGCCATTAATTCAATTACTAATGACGCTAAGCATTACACATCAGTATACTACATGTCAGAAAGGCTCGAACCTCTTGGGGGGGTTCGAAGAGAGAGAGAGAGAGAGAGAGAGAGAGAGAGAGAGAGAGAGAGAGAGAGAGAGAGTGTGTGTGTGTGTGTGTGTGTGTGTGTGTGTGTGTGTGTGTGTGTGTGTGTGTGTGTGTGTTTAAAATAAAAGATACATTGGCATAATTCTCTTGATTCAAATGAGTCACTCTGCCACTGAATTTGGATGGTAAGTGAATACAAACATTCACTTTTTAGCTGACACTTGACTGAGAGAAATGGCTGCTCAAGTAACTTACAGTGTTTAAACGTATGACTTTCTGAAGATTAGACAAGTAGAATTGTGGATGAATATGATTGCCCTCCGTAAATAAGTCAAGTATCTGAGTATTTGTTTGGTGTGATACAAATGTCAGTGTAGTACTTTGCATCATCATTTAAGGATCGTTAATGAATACCAAAGAATATTCTGATAACGACACTGCCTTAACTAGTGACTCACCTGACCTGATCTTAGCAGACACCGAGGGAAGGATACAAACATGAGTGCAGGAGTGGCCCGAGAGTCTCCAAAAAGCAGGATTGGAAGTAAAAACACTAAAGTCGGTAGTGTTGGGAAGTAATAAGGTAAGGAGAGATGTGCAAGTTAGAGATACGAGAGAAAAAAGGAATATAGTAAGCGGAGAAGTTCATCATATATTTGGGATCTGCGCTGCCAGACTCACGGGAATGCCAGGTGGAAGTGAAGAAGAGAATAAGTACAGGATGGAAATTACAGAGTTAAGTGTTTCAGATAATGTGTGATCCGAGAATGTGAAAGAGGCTGAAGATGTACACATATATAACAATAATAAGACTACTAACGATCTACGAGGTTAAGTGATAGGCAATGAAGAATACAGAAGAAAGCTGAAAAAAAAAGAAAGAAGAGAATGTTAATATGGTAATAGATATTTCGTTCTAAGAACATTAAAAAACAAGGAACTAGAAGGACACAAGTGAAGTGCTATTAGCAATGACATCGGAAAATCTAAGTTGAGATGGTTTGATTACTTAACAGGTAGAGGGGATGAGAAACCTTTCAAAATAATATGAGAAGTGCTTGCTAAGGGAGTATCTAGAGGGTGATAAATCCTCTAGATACTCCCTTAGCAAGCTGCAGGATAAGGGAACAAAACTAGAAAGTGCAATGGAGAAAAACTCGAGACAAGAAACAATGAACAAATGAAACTCCTGAGGATCCTGAATTTTTTTCTTTTAGTTAAGAATAAATGAGTTAGATAATGAGATAAATGAGTTAATTCAGGTACTATCTAACTCATTTATTCTTAACTATAAAAAAAATCGCAGGATAAGAAAAGACTCAAGACAGTTCACCGACACTGTTCTATATACTCGTACTTACTCAATTAAAAAAAAAAAATGTATATATCCACAGACTTTCAGAAAATGCCAAAGAGAGCTCCCACACTGACACTTCCTTAGGTATCTGTTTATGATTGACAAAAGAAAACCTTGAGTGAGATGCGCACATGTCCTCTCTCCCCGCACGCTCCGCCACACATCACAAGACATAGCGACACACCTCAAGATTATCACTCACTCTGTCTCACTCGACCCAGTGCACCTCATCCTGCCCCGCCCTACTTCTCCACCACTCTCCTTGGATAATCTCCCCATCCCGATGCCATTAATGGTGATGAATGGACGGTATATCAAAGCCTGGTCAGGAGGGAGGGAGAGGAGGCAGGGACTACACCACGGTCAGGGGATGAAAAGACGGAGAGTCGAAAAGTAATGAAATACGAAAGGCAAAGGCAAAGCGAGACGAGGAGTAGAGCAGAGAGAGAGAGAGAGAGAGAGAGAGAGAGAGAGAGAGAGAGAGAGAGAGAGAGAGAGAGATATGGGAAGGGGAGATGGGAAAGGGAAAACAGAGGTTTGTGGGGAGAGGGAATAAAAAAGAGGATAATGAGATAAACGGTGGGAAAAGAGACGATGTTTTGAGGCAGAAGGAGGAGTAGGAGGAATGGCGCTATGTACTGAGTGCGCAAAGGGTGTGGCAGCGGAAAGTTGGCATTGTCCTTGGACTAAGAGGAGGAACACGACGAGGACGAAGAGAAAGACGAGGAGACAGAAAAAGAAAAGGAAGAGATGGTGGTGGAAGGAAAGATATATCAACATTAAAACTCAGTGTATTAGTGAGATTATATAATATGAAAAACTGCCTTTACAATTTCTACCAATACTACTTTCATGCTTATGATTTTACTTCTTCTTCTGCTGCTGCTGCTGCTGTTGCCTCCGCCTTCGTTGAAAATTAACTGAACTTCGTGAACTGTGCAAACTCTAATGAAACAACAAAGAAAGCTTCGCACATTCATTATTTCACATAGTTTTAGACTATGCGTGTATCTCACATTAATCAAAGTCTCTAATATTCTCTCAGGAACAGCACCCGAGGAGCCTCCAGGCGGCAAGGGCCCAGGCTGGGTTCTCAGGTGCCTCTTTAGCTTCCATCTTAAAAAATGCACAAGCCTTCATTATAAAGACGTAAAGACTTGGCCGCTCCTTGACGGATTTCAAAACTGCCTTTCGTGAACAAACGAGTAAATACTGTTCGCAAATGTTTTGGACCCCAAATACTGGAACGTTGCTCGAACTGGGTACCCACGTCATGCTCTCAGAAGTGTACAAGAAAGAAGCATATGTGTGTTTGGTGGAAGGGAGCGGCAAACGCATATATATATATATATATATATATATATATATATATATATATATATATATATATATATATATATATATATATATATATATATATATATATATATATATATATATATATATATATATATATATATATATATATATCAAGCAACCTTGGTCAATTCTTATGCGCTAGATTTCCATTGTTCTTGAGAAACATAAAATTACAGATTTTTCGAAGAAGGGCAAGTTTGAAAGAGGAACAAGGTAAGTGAATCTGCCGCTGCGGCATTGAAAGGGTTACCCGCCGTGGGGAATCTGTTTCTTGACAGAGGAACGGACGCAGGAAAAATTTTTGTATAAGAGGCCAAATGGAAAATTTATTTTTAACAGAAGGGTAATTTTATAACGGATTCTGAAGTACATTCAAAGGTGTGTGTGTGTGTGTGTGTGTGTGTGTGTGTGTGTGTGTGTGTGTGTGTGTGTGTGTGTGTGTGTGTGTGTGTGTGCGCGCACGCGTAAAGACATACACTGTAAAAAGTACTGGTAACGTACAGTACGCCGTGAATGATGTCAGCAAAAGACCTTAAAATAAAAGCGACATTTCGCCACACCAAAGTAATAAAAATAAGAACCTATGTGAATAATCATGTGGCAATTTTATTTGAAGCATCATTCCCACCTAATTCAGTTACAAAATAGCACATTAACTGATATAGCGAAAAAAAAAAAAAAATGCTGGAAAATGGCGATAAAGCAAGTACCTGATGAGAAAAGAAGAGAGTTAACTTATATATAAAACACTTAAAGATTAATATTGTGGGGATGGAAAAGGTATCTAACATGGAACAGACAAACTTGTATGTGTGAAGCATCAAATCACATTACTTTGCTGCCTAGACTCACAATATTTGGTGGTTGTAAGCTGTTTTGAGTTATGGCGCCGCAAACACATCATATGGCACCGCCCAAGGTTATTTGCTACTCGACTTCCTCCATCGCTACCATTGTGTCTGGCGCCGCCCCCAAAACACACAGAGTCGCGATGGCACCTTCAATACTAACTTGCATAATATCAATAAAAGAACACGCCCTGTTCGATATCACGGCTGACCCATAAAGGAACAGCTGACCACTGCCAAACAGTAAATATTGCATATGGACCAGCGAAGGCTACTGTTTGCAATACTGTTTGCTGATATATCATTGTGACAGATAGCTGAACATTAATAAGATCAACTTGGCTTGGTGTGGCTGGGGAGCCCGGATCCTATAGTATTAAAAGTTTGACTTCCACTATGTCGAGAATGTAGGAAATCAAGAAAGTCGCAGCAAGAGGAAAAAAAAAAGAAAAAGAATCATGATTGACATGTATGGTATCTTAAAAAGGCCTTTAACAAAAATGCAAGTGGTTTTTCATACAATATGATTTATGTAACATTTCAAAGTCAAGATTTTTTTTTTTTTTCGGTATAAGCGGCCAGAACTATTTTACAAAAACTAACATTTCAAAACTTCTGCTACTGAAATTTCATTATTTGAGTTCATAAGAGTTCGATACTCTACAGACGACCTTTTCTCTCTGGAAATAGAAATATTCAGAGCCATGTTACAAAACACGGATAGCCAAGGAGAGATATTCGTGTCCAACATAAACTAAATGGCAGAATCCTGGTAAAATAAAGAAAACTGAAAACTCAGACACTATCTTGCTATTTAGCTAATATATAAATATTTTTTTTACTCTTGAAGACCAGCTACGAGAAAGGAAAAAAAAAACGACAAAAAACTGTCACTCATAAAAAAAAAAAAGAAACGAGAAATTATATTTAAAACGGAAGAGCAATTCAGCTCAGGACACTCCTGAGATGCCTCTGGCGTTTGCCTCTGCTAGTCGAGGGACCTGAAGAGGTATTATGCTGATTTTTCATGGAATGACTACTACTTCCGTGTCAGAGACCCGTCTCTGTGTGCCGAGCATATAACAGAGGTGATTGCGTCTGGTATGGAGGAGTACATTCCACACTCTTTTTCTCTACTTAAACCTTACAAACCTTGGTTTAACACAGCCTGTTCTCGTGCTGTACATGATAGAGGTGGCCTACAAAACGTACTTGAGCCTTCCATCACCAGAACCTCATGCGCGTTATATTTTTGTCCGGAGCCATGCCAAGTCTGTTTTCCAACTACCCAAAAAACTCCTTCATTAATGGAAAGTGTCAAAATCTCTCAAGATCTAGCTCCACTCGTGACTTCTGGCACCTAGCAATAAAAATATCCAATAACTTTGCTTTTTCTTCTTTCTCTCCTCTATTTCAACCAGATGGCACCACTGCTATCACATCTATCTCTAAACCTGAAATCTTCGCTCAAACCTTTGCTAAAAACTCTACCTTAGACGATTCAGGGCTTGTTCTTCCCTCTCCTCCACCCTCTGACTACTTCATGCTACCTATTAAAATTCTTCGCATTGATGTTTTTCATGCCCTCGCTGGCCTAAATCCTCTGAAGGCTTATGGACCTGATAGGGTCCCTCCTATTGTTCTCCGAAATTGCGCCTCTGTGCTTGCATCTTGCCTAGTCAAACTCTTTCAACTGTCTGTCAACATCTACCTCTCCTTCTTGCTGGAAGTTTGCCTACATTCAGCCTGTTCCTTAAAAGGGTGACTGCTCTAATCCCTCAAACTACAGTCCTATTGCTTTAATTTCCTGCCTGTCTAAAGTTTTTGAATCTATCCTCAACAAGAAGATTCTTAAACATCTATCACTTCACAACCTTCTATCTGATCGCCAGTATGGGTTCCGTTAAGGCCGCTTTATTGGTGATCTGGCTTTCCTTACTGAGTCATGGTCATCCTCTTTTAGAGATTTTGGTGAAACTTATGCTGATGCCTAAGATAGTCTGTCACAAAGCTTTGATTTCTAAACTACCCTCCTACGGCTTCTATCCTTCTCTCTCTGTAACTTCATCTCAAGTTTCCTTTCTGACCGTTCTATTGCCGCTGTGGTAGACGGTCGCTGTTCTTCTCCTAAATGTATTAACAGTGGTGTTCCTCAGGGTTCTGTCCTGTCACCCACTGTCTTCCTATTATTCATCAATGATCTAAACCAAATTTCTTGTTCTATCCATTCCTACGCTGATGATACCACCCTGCACTTTTCGCTGTCTTTCTGTAGACATCCAACCCTTTAGGAAGCGAACAGCTCACGCAGGGAAGCCACAGAACGCATGACTTTTGATCTCTCTAAAATTTCTAATTGGGACAGAGCAAACTTGATATTGTTCAGTGCCTCAAAAACTCAATTCCTCCATCTATCAACTCGACATAACCTTCCAGACAACTATCCCCTCTTTTTCAGTGACACTCAACTGCCCCGTTCTACATTGAACATCCTCAGTCTGTCCTTTTCTTATAATCTAAGCTAAAAACTTCACATCTCTAGCTAAAACAGCTTCTATGAAGTTAGGTGTTCCGAGACGTCTC
>NC_087152.1:19915000-19917500 GCF_035594125.1 Scylla paramamosain | reverse complement strand
TGTTTTTTTTTTTTTTTAACCATTCTATCTGACATCTGTATGGGTACTGACAATAAGTGGGCCTTTTTTTGAGGTTCATAATTTTTGTTGTCCTTCGTTAGTGGCCCTCTTACATGAAAAAGAAAAAAACTAACTAATGACTGCGCCACCACAATAGTATGATAACAATCCCTACCAACACTTGTACACACATACTTCTCGCTCTCTACTCGTCTTGCCTCTGAGATGTATGTAGCTCTCTCTTTTGTTCCCTGGACACATTTCACAAGTCTGTCCTTCCAGTGCTCGGAAAGCCTCCCTCGCACGAACATCACATCTAGTTTTATATTCCCTTGTGGTCCCTTACTTTTTTTTCATTCTCATTTGTCATTTGAGTAAAAATAAATAAATCTACCTAGCTATATATACGCTATATATATAAATATACGAGGCCGGCAGTTCAAAACGGGGTGGGCCAGACAACGCACCACACACACACATCATTCACACAATCTCATCTGCCCTTAGTGGAAAGGGCTAGGCTCATGGACCACTGTACTACACCCCAGGAGTTTAGGCACAGCACACCTGGACACACACATCCACAATAAACTAACAGAAAAATGCAACAAAAGAAATACAGAAATACACAAATAAATAAATACATTCGTTTACAACTGTTTTTTTCACATTCCTAGCGATGCTCTGCCACTTCCTTGCCTTCCTTGCCTTATCTTTATTGGTTACATTGGTTACAACCTGTCTCTCTCTCTCTCTGGTTACATTGGTTACATTGATTACCTTGGTTACATTGGTTACATTGGTTACCTGTCTGTCTCTCTCTCTCTCTCTCTCTCTCTTCCTCTCCTCCATCGTGCTGTAAGGAACGGGATGTCGCATAAGAACATAAGAGCATAAGAAATAAGGGAAGCTGCAAGAAGTGACCAGGCTTACACGTGGCAGTCCCTGTATGAAATATACCTACCTATTTCCATCCATCATCTCCATCCATAAACCCGTCTAATCTTCTCTTAAAGCTCCCTAATGTCCTAGCACTAACACCATGATTACTGAGTCCGTTCCACTCATCTACCACTCTATTTGAGAGCCAATTTCTTCCTATCTCTTTCTTAAACCTAAATTTTTCAAGCTTGAACCCGTTATTTCTTTCTTTCTTTTTTTTTATGTAGGAAAGACATTGGCAAAGGGCAACAAAAATCCAATAAAAAAATGCCCACTGAAATGCCAGTCCCATAAAAGGGTTAAAGCAGTTGAGAAAATTGATGAATAAGTGTCTTGAAACCTCCCTCTTGAAAGAATTCAAGTTATAGGAAGGTGGAAATACAGAAGCAGGCAGGGAGTTCCAGAGTTTACCAAAGAAAGGGATGACTGATTGAGAATACTGGTTAACTCTTGAGTTAGAGAGGTGGACAGAATAGGGGTGAGAGGAAGATGAAAGTCTTGTGCAGCGAGGCCGCGGGAGGAGGGGAGGCATGCAGTTAGCAAGATCAGAAGAGCATTTAGCATGAAAATAGCGGTAGAAGACAGCTAGAGATGCAACATTGCGGCGGTGAGAGAGAGGCTGAAGACAGTTAGAGGAGAGGAGTTGATGAGACGAAAAGCTTTTGATTCCACCCTGTCTAGAAGAGCAGTGTGAGTGGAACTCCCCCCCCCCAGACATGTGAAGCATACTCCATACATGGACGGATAAGGCCCTTGTACAGAGTTAGCAGCTTGGGGGGTGAGAAAACTGACGGAGACGTCTCAGAACACCTAACTTCATAGAAGCTGTTTTAGCTAGAGATGAGATGTGAAGTTTCCAGTTCAGATTATAAGTAAAGGACAGACCGAGGATGTTCAGTGTAGAAGAGGGGGACAGTTGAGTGTCATTGAAGAAAAGAGGATAGTTGTCTGGAAGGTTGTGTCAAGTTCATAGATGGAGGAATTGAGTTTTTGAGGCATTGAATAATACCAAGTTTGCTCTGCCCCAATCAGAAGTTTTAGAAAGATCAGAAGTCAAGCGTTCTGTGGTTTCCCTGCGTAAAATGTTTACCTCCTGAAGGGTTGGACGTCTATAAAAAGACGTGAAAAAGTGCAGGGTGGTATCATCAGCATAGGAGTGGATAGGACAAGAAGTTTGGTTTAGAAGATCATTAATGAATAATAAGAAGACAGTGGATGACAGGACAGAACCCTGAGGAACACCACTGTTAATACATTTAGGAGAAGAACAGAGACCGTCTATCACAGCAGCAATAGAACGGTCAGAAAGGAAACTTGAGATGAAGTTACAGGGAAAAGGATAGATGCTGTAGGAGGGAAGTTTAGAAATCAAAGCTTTGTGCCAGACTCTATCAAAAGCTTTTGATATGTCCAAGGCAACAGCAAAAGTTTCACCAAAATCTCTAAAAGAGGATGACCAAGACTTAGTAAGGAGAGCCAGAAGATCACCAGTAGAGCGGCCTTGACGGAATCCATACTGGCGATCAGATAGAAGGTTGTGAAGTGATAGATGGTTAAG
>NC_087152.1:19892500-19910000 GCF_035594125.1 Scylla paramamosain | reverse complement strand
TTTATTCATACATGCAAAATTAATCAAGAAGGAGCATAAGCAACCTTAATATATACCAACAAGAAATGTTTGAGCCGTTCGCCGCTGTTCTGGAGAGTCAATACTTTAGGCAACATGCACTGCACCTCCTAAGCATTTCGGGTTTTGGGCAGCCACCACACGCCACACTTGTGTACGTTATAGCCGGTCAGTAACATATAAGCTTTCATTAACTTTCACGTCCATGAATACCAAAGCCGAGCTACATGTAAATGATTATGCCTTGAGGCTGACTCTTTTCTCTCAAATATTATGTGCTATAGTGTGTGAGTGTGTGTGTGTGTGTGTGTGTGTGTGTGTGTATGTGTGTTTCACCTACAATCGTCTGCTGGTCACCCAGCCAGTCGTTACTCTATGGAAAGAGCTCAGAGCTCATACTGACCTATCTTTGGGTAGGACTGAGACCACTTACACACCACACACCGGGATAGCGAGGTCACAGCCCCTCGGTTTACATCCCGTACCTACTTGCTGCTAGGTGAACAGGGGCTACACAGTAAGAGGCTCACCCATTTGCCTCGACGCTCCCGGGATTCGAACCCTGTCCTTCTTGGTAGTGAGCCGAGCGTACTAACCACTACACTACGCGGTGTGTGTGTGTGTGTGTGTGTGTGGGTAAAAGGCGAGAGAGAGAGAGAGAGAGAGAGAGAGAGAGAGAGAGAGAGAGAGAGAGAGAGAGAGAGAGAGAGAGAGAGATGCAAAGACTAAAATTAGATGGTTGTTGTGAAGACTGAACCCACACAATACCAAACCTTCAGGGTGTTTACAGAAGCGGTTATCCCTAAGCACAGTCAGGAACGAGTTTGCTTTCAGACTGTAGGTAAAAGTTTATCATACTCCTAAGGACACAACGAGGAAAACAAAATTAGTGCATTTTAAGAACATTTGCTCAAATGTGAGCTTTTGATTATGTGGCAAATTCCAACAAAGAATCAATCATACATCAAAATTATTATTTTTTTAAATAGTTTTTGGACAGCGTATGGGGCACACAAAAAAAAAATGATAAAGTAAATAAATGAATCATGAAAAAATGAAAAAAAAACATACATATAAATTAATAAATAATTATATAGCTAGATTGATAAATAAGTAAATAAGTAAACAAGTAGAATTAATTAAATCTGACTCATTAAAATTTTTTTTTTTTTTTTCATTTTACCTTCTCATGAAAGTACTAAATCAGATTTGCGTGGAAGTGTTGTTTCCTGCTCCCCCTCCAAGAATTTATTGACATGTGCTAAATCTGCAAGAAGAGGATCACCTTCATGATTACAATTACGTCAACCATTTTGCAAAGTTGGAGACAGTTACTCACCACACGCTCTATGTAAATGAGCGATTATGAAATTTACACAGTTAAGACAAAGTTTCGATGCTGAGAAAAATAAGTTTCAATGCATTTTGAAACGGTATGAGTAATCTTACCTTGGAAACTGGTTTAGGCTTTCAACAGATGTCTTTGAAGATGTATATAAGAAAATATGCATGACGAATTTTGCTTAAGAAATAATAAAAAAAAAATATATTGTTTTCTATGGAGGAAATACTTCACGATTCAGGGGAGGCGGACCCCTCACTGCTCCTCTTCGCCCTGCAAGGATCACTTATGACCTCCGGCGCCATATTTGTGAAATGCGTAAAGGAAATAACGACTTCTTACAAATTTTCTTGTTTTTATAAACCCTTCTGCTCTTATGCTTCTTTCAAGAACCAATCAGATCTTTAATATATATATATATATATATATATATATATATATATATATATATATATATATATATATATATATATATATATATATATATATATATATATATATATATATATATATATATATATATATATATATATATATATATATATATATATATCGCACAATTTCAGTAAACAATCGCACTCGTCTATGCAATTCAGTGTACATAATATTTACACACTGATCTCCAGTTTGATTCTCATAAAAAAATTGTTTCTGAAGGTTGCTGGAGATTAAATCGACCCCATTCAGTTACAGTATGAGGTAGGACTGAACGACTTACTGTGTGAATTTATTATTAACCTAAATTCATTATTTTATTGTGAGCGTTCCGCAAAAAACAGTGGTGCAGGACAGTGGTCCGCTGCGCGCCACGCTGTAACTCACTCAGGGCCGCAGTTAGCCTGATTTAGTTTTAAGTAGCCACGAAATTGATGAGCGACACAGCGTGATTTTTTAAGAGGTTGGCCCAGTGGAGACTAAAGTTTGATTGTAACATCCGATTACGTTTTTTTTTTTTTTTTTATAAAGCGAAGATAAGCAACGTAATGACGTTGGTTAAGCCTTATGATGTTAGGATGGAATACGGCTTGATTCTGATTCATTTTTTGATAGTTCTTCAGTGTTACCTGACCAACAGACAAGCACAGTAATAAGCGTGACCCCTGGGGGTGTTCAGAGGGAGCAGTCTCATTACCGTTGGTGAAATAATTTATTTTCTGATGTGTTTAAATATGTTTTGCTTTAATGTCTTGCTTTTTCCTTGGCAATCACTATTTTTTCACGGTGTGGGGAAGGTGTGAAAAAAAAAGTGACTAGGAAGAAAAGCAAGACTATCAATTCAGAACATATAAAAATCTGCTAGAAAAATTAATAAATGAATAAAAAAAATCTCATGAAAAATATTAAGAAGTTCGGACAAGCAATTTTAACCTGCTTTTTTTTTTTTTTTCTTTAGGTTTTAAGCATTTTATAATCTAAACTATATTTAGATTATTCTTGAACATTGAATTGTTCAGGTACCCATTTCTATTAATATTTTCCTCCTCTTTATTTATCTGGTTTTGTGATCAGCTACTTATTCTGATTTTTTCTGAATGAATGGTAATTTTTTATATGGGAGCAGGTGATGAATTTCTTATTAAGAATATTTTTTCTTGGCAAGTTTTAGTAAGAAAATGTTCGAGCTTCCGTTCTATATCATTAACAAAATATATCTTGATCCCTATATCTCCAAAAATTATATTCTCGTTGATATTAATAACAATATGTTATCAATTTGTTTTGCACAATGATGGTGGAGCCGATTCAATTATTGACAGATATTCCATTTTTTGTCGCTTACCAACACATCAAAACATTAGTGGACAATGTTCTGGAGTCCGGCTGTTATATCTTACCCAATATTACACCGTCTAAAATTTCCGCAATTCCTCTAACACCCAACACAATACCCGCGTTGCGTTACAAACATTATTGTATTTGACAAGTAGGATCTCATAACTAGTGTATATCCATTTCACAAGTTTATCATCAGATTTTACTTTTTAAGGCAAGAGACGAGATTCTCTATAATCATATTGGAGAGAATTTCATCACCAAAGGACATTAGGGGAAACAGATTTCCAGCACGTTATCTTCTTGTAGACCTGGAATATCACACCATGGATCAAAGCAAGGTGCAAATATTTTAGGAAAAAACCTATAAGAAGAATTAATGATCTCGTTTTCTTTATATTTCTTAATAGATGTTCAGGACACGTCTGTACTGAGGGAGTTTTGCGTGCTCATTTTTCTGGTGTCCGCTTCGGTGATTTAGTGGCAGTATAGGGCATGCTTTTATTTATTTGTTTATTATTAAATATTTTAGTTATCTTTGTTACTCCTACTGCCATTACAATCTTATTATGTCCACTACTACTCGCTTTATTATTATTATTATTATTATTATTATTATTATTATTATTATTATTATTATTATTATTATTATAATCACTATTATTGTTATTATTATCATCACCATAATAATAATTTTCCGCAATTCCTTCATTATCACTATCACTTTCGTTCTCTTTTATGAGTATTATCTTTATAACTATCGTTGTTAATGCCATTATCACTAGCACGACCTTCGCTATATTTAGTTATTGCCATTCACTACTCCGTAATCTTGATTTTTCCCCCCTTTCTTCATCATAAATATTTGATTACTAGAATTATAATATCATATTCATTATTTTTATTAACAAGATCAGTATCAGTAAAACTGAAGCCAGTGAACGATATATATTATCGTCGCTAAGTTTCCTTAATTACCTTCTTTTTTTTCTGTCTTTTATTAAACCTTTAAATCATGGTTTTTAAACTAAGAAGCATGATTCGTACACAAGCGTCCAGTGTTTAATATGAAGGAAAAATAGCAATCTGGCTGTAATCGCTGCACAAACATCGGTGATAAGAAACAAGGACATCACAAGGCTAAAGCAACCCGGCCGGCTCTCTACTGATAAACTAAAAGAAAAATGTAAATATGAGACAATCTAGGAAAAATACATTACTCGCATCCTGCATCCAAGGCTGCCATTCATTGAGCACAAGGAGATGTAACATGACGTTGTCATGCCTCTCAACTGATTAGAAAACATACTCCAGAAGAAATATACAAGACTAAAAATCATCACATCCATGCCTATCCTTACGCAGCCGATCTTGTATTTAAAGTTGCCATAGATGCATCACAATACCAAACAAAGAGGTCATGAACATGGTTCACACACAAAACATTTCATTATGTCTCACCAACACCTCATCCACACAGGAAGGTGAAGTAATTCTCATCCTATACAGGATGATGCTCGCCAGCCATCCAGTATCCCTAAAACCTAACAATCATCGCAGGATATTAGGACGGAAATCCTGCCAACATCAATGGCGATAAAAGAAGTGTATACATATAGGAGCTGGCATAGTTTGTAGACACTTAAAGTACTTGAAGAGTTCTGCATATATCTCTGTCTGTATATCTGTCTCCTATACGATATCATTGATAACCGCCGTCGAAATATGAATGTTTTAAAAATCTTGATGTTATCAAAGTGTATCAGTAAAATACTTTACATCTTGTCGCTGAACAGAGGTCAGATTGACTGAAGGGTCGTGGCCCCATAGTGTGTGCTTCTTTCGGAAAAAATACCAATTCCTTTTCTGATTATAATCATTGTTATAATTATTATTACTATTATTGTGGTTGTGGTAATCATCGTCAACACCATCACTATTATCATCATCACCATTACCACTAATGTCACTAAGAAACAAAGATTGAGTTGATTCCCGAAGAAAAAAGTTCATCACCAGAGAAGCAAGGCGAGAAAAGCCAGTCTGTGACATTCGTGTCTCTCTTCACCCTTACTTTTCAGCTAGTTACAAATATTTCAACAATATTACCTTGTTACCCTTATTCTTAATTTATTATTATTATTATTATTATTATTATTATTATTATTATTATTATTATTATTATTATTGTTCTTGTTGTTGTTATTATTATTACTATTATTATTACTCTTATCATCATCATCGTCATCATTATCAACATTACTAAGACTGACAGCAACATGCCTTGCCAGTGGAAACTGCATACGTTCGACTGAGGTGTGTCGGGTTTTCTGTCACCGCGAAATTTTGTTTCCACCACACGCTTTTCACGTTCTGATGCTGTGGATACTTGCATCAAATATACTCGTACTTATCACCGTGGTTTTTTATTTATTTTTTTTTTTTTGTCAGTAAATGTTATTTCCTATGATCTGATCATTTTTAATTGAGCGTTTAGGTGTTGTCCTTACTGGGGATTCCCCAGCTTGCGGCTCTGTCAAAACACTGTACTAGGCAATTATCAAATTAGAGCCTGTGTCGTTGATAACCTTGCACCCCATACACCTCTCTCTCTCTCTCTCTCTCTCTCTCTCTCTCTCTCTCTCTCTCTCTCTCTCTCTCTCTCTCTCTCTCTCTCTCTCTCCGTCTTTTTCATGCAAATTTATTTCTATCAGAGATCTATACTTGCCAATGAATCATTAAAATTTGAGAAAAATTTGCCTGTCAATCAGTCATACTGCCTCCCCTGTCCCCCCTACCCCCCCCCCTCTCTCTCTCTCTCTCTCTCTCTCTCTCTCTCTCTCTCTCTCTCTCTCTCTCTCTCTCTCTCTCTCTCTCTCTCTCTCTCTCTCTCCAGTGTGAATTTCTTTTAAATGTGATAGGTTTCCTTTTAGACATGATATTTCCTTTAAACTATGATATTATATTTCTATTCTTTAGTTACGACTTTTTTTCCACACCACCATCGAGGTAAAGGTCAGGGCACGCTGGTGGCTTTTGCTGTTTGGGAAACAGCTCTTGAAGGGTCAGGTAATGACCCCCTATTAGCTTTTTCTTCCAAAAAAATACTTATTTACTGAGTAAATAAGTTCTTTTTCTCGGCTTTGGTGACAAGAGCGAGCGGGAGAGGTAGCTTCCAACATGGCTGGCGGTGCAAGAGGAAGTGACCATGGATTAACACGGTCACCCACTGAGACGTGACAACGCCTGGAGGAAACGTTGCAAAGTATTTTGGTGTTTGCAAAGAAAAAAAATTGCAAGTATCATAAAAAAAAAAAACATATTACACTAACTTGCCTTTTTAGAGCATCACAGTGAATATATATACTACAACACTATTCAATTTTGAGGTAGGAAGTACCTGACATAAAGTGTGTCTTGGTACAAGTGTGGCAGAGCCGCAGGCCGGGGAGTCCCCAGAAAGGATAAGGACACCTAAACATTCAATTCAAAATGGTCAGACCATAATTGTTTTTATCTAGAAATCAAAGAAAATGACAATTATTCCCTTTAAACTTTTTGTTTACTTATTTATTTATTTATTTTTTCTGATCTGGACAGTGATATCCAGACCTTATGTTATCCATGGTGCCAGTGCCACACTGCTCTGAGCTCCCCGTACTCACTTCTCCAAAGAGAGAGCAGCAGTTTTTAGAAAGGAAAAACAGTTCAGAAGAAGATGAAGCCATTGATCCAGATTTCAGAGGCACAACTGAGGAGAGAAACCTTTAATCAAAATAACATTAACGATCTGATGAGAGATCTTGGTCTCACAAAGTCCAATGCCGAGCTTTTGACGTCGAGACTCAAGCAGTGGAATTTGTTAGATGAAAGTGTGAAAATATCAAGTCAGAGAAAGCGTCACCAGTATTTTTCAAGCATTTTTACTTGTCAATATGAGCTTTATTTTCATCACCGGTCTGTTTGAGGCAATTGGAATCGCCTGTAACAAATAACGCCTGTTCATCGACAGCTCGTGCAGGAGCTTCAAGGCAGTGCTACTTCATAACGGGAACATGTATCCATCTCTTCCCCTCGTTCACTCTGTCAAGCTCAGAGGAATACAATAATATCAAGATCTTGCTAGATGCCTTGAAATATGAAGAGAACGGTTGGGAAGTTATCTGAGACTTCAAAATGATGGCCTTTTTGATGGATCTCCAAGGCGGCTTTACCTAGTTTCCCTGTCATCATTGCCTTTGGGACAAGACTGGAAAAAATCCGAGTTTAAAAAAAACCTAGCCCACTTTTTTTTAGGGTTTTATTGTTTTTTGGTGGGTTTATTGTTTTATTAGTGGTTTTATTATTTACTTATTTTTCATATTTATATGTAAATCAGTTTAAACAAGCAATTAAGAAGTAATCTAGAGTAAAAACAAAAGATTTGAGTTTTTTTTCCATGTAGGAGGGAAAACCGGCCAAAAACAACAAAAACATAATAATAAAAAAAAAAAAAAAAGGCCCACTGAGGTACCAGTCCCTGAGTAGAGTCCAAAGCAGCAGTCAGAAATTACACGATAAGTGTTTTGAAACCTCCCTCCTGAAAGAGTTCAAATCACAGGAAGGAGGATATACATAAAAAGGCAGGGATTCCAGAGTTTACTAGAGAAAGGGATGAATGACTGAAAATACTCTTGCATTAGAGAGAAGGACAGAATAGGGGTAAGAGAAAGAAGTAAGTCTCGTGCAGCGAGGACCCGGAAGGAAGGGAGACATGCAGTTAGCAATATCAGAAGTGCAGTTGGCATGAAAATAGCGGTAGAAGATAGCAAGAGATGCATCATTGCGGCGATAAGAGAGAGACTGAATACAGTCAGTTAAAGGAGAGGAGTTGATAAGAGGAAAAGCTTTTGATTCCACCCCGTCTAAAAGAGCGGTATGAATGGAACCCCCATACATGTGAAGCATACCTCACACATGGAGAGATAAGGCCCCTGTATTGAGTTAGCAGCTGGAAGGGTGAAAAAAAAACTTGCGAAGACGACTGAGAATACCAAACTTCACAGAAGCTGTTTTAGCTAGAGAAGAGATGTGAAGATTCCAGTTTAGAATATAACTAAAGGACAGACCGAGGATATTCACTGCAGAAGAGGGGGCCAGTTGGGTGTAATTGAAGAGGAGGGGATAGTTGTCTGAAAGATTGTGTCGAGTTGATAGATTGGAGGAATTGAGTTTTTGAGGCATTGAACAATACGAAGTTTCCTCTGCTCCAATCAGAAATTTTAGAGAGATTAGAAACCAGGCGTTCTGTGGCTTCCCTGCGAGAACTGTTTACTTATTGAAGGGTTGGACGTCTACGAAAAGAAGTAGAAAAGTGCAGGGTGGTATCATCAGCGTAGGAGTGGATGGACAAGAAGTTTGGCTTAGAAAGATCATTGATGAATAATAGGAAGACAGTGGGTAACAGGACAGAACCCCGAGGAACACCACTGTTAACAAATCTAGGAGAAGAACTGTGACCATCTACCACTGCAGCAAAAGAATGGTCAGAAAGGAAACTTGAGATGAAGTTACAGAAAGAAGAATAGAGCTGTAGGAGGATAGTTTGCAAGTTATTTTGCTCTTAAAACTGCTTTTGTGGTTAAAGCAATGAATTTACATATTTGCCTTATTTCATTATAGTATGGGTTACTGTTGGTTTTCATGTCAGGTAAAGACCTTTGCAAAATCTCAGTTGCTTATCCAATTGCTTTTGAAATGTTGCAAATAAGTTAAAACAATGAAAAAAAGAATATAAAGTTTTCTAAAGATTTTTTTTTTAATAAGATCATTCTTGAAGTAACCAGACCTAGCAAGAAATTTTTCTTATTTAGAAGAATTTGCTTACATTTCAGAAAACTTCTCAAATCTTCCTGAATGTTCTACCAGGCACTTTTAGAAGTTTCTAGAACATTTTTGAACATTCTATTCAATGTAAACATTTCCAGAATATTCTAGAGCTTTCTAGAAAACAGTAGTAAATACGTAAAAGTATCAAGAATTATCTAGAATCTCCAAGAATTTTCTAGAATGATTCAGAATATTTTAAACTAGGCTCAAGAATATTTTAGAAAGATTGAGAACATTCTGGAACACATTCTAGAAAGACTAGGAATATTCTAGAGTACTGCTTAATAATATAAAAGTAGGAACTTGCAGACCACCAATAAAGTTCTGCTTTGGCTGCCAGAGAAGATATCACAAGAAATGAAATGCCATCAAGAGACTGCAATCATTCTCCAGATGCATTCTGCTACATATGTGGTCAATCCATTAAGACAAGAGCAAAGAAGTTCTTTGTGACAGCATCTGGAAAAAAATGGTGAAATTTAGCTATTTTGGGACAGAAAATCATTCTAAAAGCCACAAAAGCAAAGTTTGACAGGAATAATGCACATTTTCTATTGTTTTGCAATGAAAAAAGTTGAAAAATAACAATTGCTTCTCAAACACAAAAAATCGTGTTACATAGCGTAATTCAGTATTAAGAGGCAGTCATCTGTATACCGCCACCCGACCACAAGATCATCCACCCTGGAGATAGGATATAGATAGTAAATAGATACGAACATAAACTGTTAAGTAGAGACAGACACGTAACCTAACCCATCCTTTCTGTAGCTGGAATGGCTGATCTTCCTGTGATCTGCACCGCCAGTGTATAAACTGTTCACGCTGTTGTTGTTACCCGCGGATTTAATGCTCACAGGGTGTTAAAAAAAAAAAAAAAACTTTTCCTGATAACCGATTAACCGAATTCAGAATATGATTATATTTATATTTCGCAAACGATCACTAAACAAAAATAAGTAAATAAGTAAATAATAAAAAACAAATACGTAGCAGCTAACTAAACAATGAAACGAGGAATAAGGATAGTGATAATAATAAAGTGACATCACCGCACCGGCAAGTGTATAGATGTGTTATTCTAGGAAAGGGGTTTGGGTAAAGAGACTCTCAGGGATCAGTGACAGTTCCTCCTCTCTTTGTTCATCAACTGACCAGTAGTTAATCAAATTTAACATGCGATTTAAGAAAAAAAATACCCAAATGTTATCGCATACACCTATCAGACAACGTTCACTACTGTAATTACCCCTCCCTCTCAACACAGGAAATATCACTAGTACCGTGTGGCTGTTACATCACGGCAGCTACTGAGTCCGATTCATCACTAGTTCAGGAACGTGGATCAGAGTTCGGAACTTGAGAGAGAGAGAGAGAGACGGGCGGGGGAGGGCAGGGAAAGTCATTAGTCCGTCTTCTTCGTTACATGTAATACCACAGGACTGCCAGGCCGCAGCATACGCAATTCGTCAGTGCAGCAAAACTAAGCTGGCACTTCATCTCTAAACACGACTATATTCTGAAATTGTTACCTGTCTACCGTATGCCACTTTCCTCCTCCACTTGATTTTCCCCTGGACGATTCTCATACTATTTTACACATTTTGCTAACACTCAATTTAATGAGAAACACATCTTTCATCCATTTCACTGTGAACTCAGAAACACTCAGCCTTATTCAGTTTCCCAACATAAATGAGACTTAGATTTTTTTTAAAAGAAATGGATGACACAACACCTTGAGAACTGAACTGAACAAATAATGTTCTCAGTGAAACAAACAAAAGCAGTAATATCTGAGCTACCTACTAAACGAAACTTAAATAAACACAGAACGAATGACGATTACTTAAATAACAAAATGGCAGCCATTGACAGATACGTATAACAGTAGCAGAGCAAAGGGGCATACTCGTACAGTATTCAGAGGCAGGGGAAACAACTTTTACATATATACAAAAGAATATGAAAAAGTATAAAAGAATACATGTGGAGGGAAGAAGAATGGTGTAAGTGAAGCGTAAAATTGGATAAAGGAAGCATGTTTTCGTTTCTGTGTATATCTCTATGAACACAAAAAACAACATGCAGAGAGAGAGAGAGAGAGAGAGAGAGAGAGAGAGAGAGAGAGAGAGAGAGAGAGAGAGAGAGAGAGAGAGAGAGAGAGAGAGAGAGACTGTTTAAATACCAACTACTAATAAATTTGCACAAAAGATTGAAATTAGCTTCTCAAACAAGCACCAATGCTGATTTGTTTGCTTTGCATTAATGAGAAGACACACTGTTAAGTTAATAGCAAAAATATAATTCGGAAACCTGCATGCGTGATGAAGTGCTGGTTTAGCCTGTGAAAGGAACGAATTATTGCAATGGGTGGCAGTTCAAGGGTCACATTAGACATGCCACCTCGCCTTGCTTCTTATCAGGTCACTGCACTCCTAATCGCTATGGGTAGACAAGGCGGCTGAATTGTATCAACATTATTAAAAGCGACTGTCATAACAGCATCTTTTTGTGATATGTATCAATCTAGTACAGGTAAGATTAACGTAAGGTTAACGACAATAATATTGTATATCTGTGTTTTGGGATGTAATGGGAGCGCAGAATTCTCTAAGTAACAATTTTAACATATATCCATCTTAGTATCCATTAGGGAGAAACGAGAAAATGAAATACACCTCCGGGTAAACATGAATATACATTATGGAAGGACGTATAAATATAATTCCCAGAAGCACCACGCACATTCTCTCACAAGATTGCCGTGGTGACCGCCTCTGCCAAGTGTTATTTTGCGTGTCTTGCGTCATAAAGTGCCTTTCCATTTCTTCAGAACCGATCAGGACCACCCAGGAACCTGTCCTTGTGACGGCGTCGCCTTCCCCGGGGCCGTCGTCCACAACAACAACAATAACGTCAGCTCAGAACCTGTCCACCACAACCCCAACCACCGAGGCCCCCACGCCGGTGGTGGAGGAAGTGGCGGCACCCATCCTCGGAGCCACCGCCAGAAACAACAGCATGATCAACATCACGGCACAGCTAGGCTCGTCTGTGTTCCTGCCGTGCGTCACTCACCACTCCATGGAGCGACAGGTAAGGTGGGCGGCTAGGGGGCGGCCACTCAGAAAGGCAACAATAGTGTAGCCATCATAACGCATTGTTCTCCTCTCTACCAACTCTTGGATGTATAAAACATTTTGTGAGAGCTCTCGTTCAATAACAGTAGGAAACTATGATACTGCAACCATTCATTTTTCAACCTCCGGCAACCCTCTCCGTGTGAGGCTGGCATGCCTGAGGGGACGCCCTAACTTGCAGGTAAACTTGAGGCATTACGTGCTAAACATCAACTAACCATCAATCTAGATTTGTTTACCTTGCCAAGACTGTGAAGTTGTTGTGGCGCTGGTGCTCATGAGGGAGGAGGAGTGGAGACAATGGGAAGTTATAATAATGGTAGAGCAGATAGAAGTGGAAGAATGGTAAAAACGAAGTAGCATGGGCAGCAGTGGTGACAGGCTTAGTGCTCATGATGATGGTAGTGTTAAATGTACTTCATAACACCTAGACAAAGAAGGGCCGACGGGGAGAACGAAAGGGAAGGAAAGACGTGGTTGGGAACGAGAATGTAGACTTTTGGAATAAATACAGTTATCGCAGCATTGGGAGAGATCACGAGCATGTCAGAATTCACATAACAACGAGAATCTCACGCACACACACATACACACACACACACACACACACACACACACACACACACACACACACACACACACACACGGTAATTCAAGACATACGATCTGAGGCTTTAAAATTTGCCGTCAGTTGTCTCCTCATTCCCTGCCGTGTTCACGGCGACGGACACACAGGAAAACAAACAGTGACAACATGCAACCAGGATTACGAGAACACACACACACACACACACACATTGCTATCGAATATCTAAGTGACATGAACTGTTCAGTCCAGAGCAGCAGAGCAGTCCCGGCCTTTGTCCTTAACTAGACGGTAAATTGAATCGTCCCCTCCAGTTTCGTCCCCGGCGGCCTCTTCCTGGCATCGAACTATTTAGTGGCATAATTTTCCTGATGATCTCAAGATGACTCGAAAACCTCGCGAAAATGGGGGCTTGATTCCAGATAATGACGATGTAGGTAGGAGGGGAGATAAGTGAAAGAATGAGGAGGAGGAGGAGGAGCAGGAGGAGGAGGTAGAGGTGAATGACTTGGATGAATATTTAGAACAGCGAGGTCCTCACTTAGTAGTAATCTTAGTAGTAATCTCACTTAGTAGTAATAAAGCTGACTGGATAAATACTGATTCGGAGACAGGACAAGTGGGGCGTATTTCACGGACTTGTGTACTATGAGTATAACTACACACACACACACACACACACACACACACACATATATATACGAGTATATATATATATATATATATATATATATATATATATATATATATATATATATATATATATATATATATATATATATATATATATATATATATATATATATATAGCATTACACTACCCCTGAAGACGTTATGAGAGCACGTCTGTGAGAGGCGCTAGGCAGCATTTCTCTGGTTCTTTCTTTTTCTAGCTACTGTGCCCCCGAGTGCCGGTAAGGGTTCATATGAACTTTAATGCAGCCTTGAAATATGGATATCATTCACATACGTATGCACATGATGTGTTTGATTTACGGAACCATTTATAAAATTGTATGGGCACTAATGGAAATCAAGAAAAATAATAGAAAATCCGTGGACTTGCTTTTTCCCTTTCACCACAAACCACACACACACACACACACACACACACACACACACACACACACACACACACACACACACACACACACACACACACACACACACACACACACACACACACACACACACACACACACACACACACACACACACACACACACACACACACACACATGATATAAGAGGTATGAGGCGCAGGAGACTCACTTCAATCCCCAGACTTCCTGTGATTTGAAGGAGGAGGAGGAGGAAAGGGAATGAAGAAGAAACTCTCGAAAAGAAAAACTGGCAGAAGGAATAGAAAGTCCACGTCAGACAGAAATTCGTAGGAAAGGATGATAAAAAAAAGGGAGAAAAAAACACGAATGACAGAAGCTTCACCGCTGCGACAGGGAAAACGACAAAGGAAATTAAAAAAGAGTGAACGAACTCAAAGGAATTAAAATGCAAAATAAAAACAGGAGGCAGAGTGGATGAATGCAGGTGGGCAGTAAAGCGGCCAGGTGGTGCACGTGTGTGAGGAGAGTGAGATGAATGTCGACACGGGGGACAGGCTTATAATATTTAATTGCTACACACCAAAAAAAAAAAAAAAAGCACACAATACCACAGTGAATGAACAAGCTCCTGCCCCACCGCTCTCCACCACCACGCCCTTGGCCTCGATACGCCCCGCCGCTCATTGCTCACGCCAGGAAATGATTTGCAAGATGAAGGAAAGGGAAGAAAAACATGACTTATGGCGGCACTCAGGGTTGGGTGTCATCTTTTCAGAATTCCATATACCATCCATTAGTGGAGGGCATGCATACATATGGAACTGTGTGTGTGTGTGTGTGTGTGTGTGTGTGTGTGTGTGTGTGTGTGTGTGTGTGTGTGTGTGTACGTGAACACCAACACACACACACACACACACACACACAAGATTATGAGAGTCAGTGGGCAAGATGAAGGTTATGCCAGGCAGCACTTGAAGAAGTAAAGTTTTAAGATGATCTTTTGATGAGTTCTAGCTGCGTTCTTTCCTCTTCCTCTTTCCAGATCTTCTTTGTCCTCTCCACTACCCTCTTTTTTTTTTTTCTCCTTGCTTTCTTATATTCCCTTTCTTTCTTTATTGCCAAGTGGTTCAAGAGAACTCATCTTTGCATATGCGTGGAAAGTGAGTTTCTCGCCGGCCCATTGCAACATAAAATAAAAATAATAAAGTTATAGACGGTTGGAGGAGGAGGAGGAGGAGGAAGAGGAGGAGGAAGAGGAGGAGGAGGAGGAGGAGGAGGAGGAGGAGGAGGAGGAGGAGAAAGAAGAGGGAGAGGAGGAAGTAGCGATGATGGTGAAAAAGATGGAGGAGGAGGAGGAGGAGGAGGAGGAAATAGCGATGATGGTAGAAAAGAAGGAAGAGGAGGAGGAGGAGGAGGTAACGGGGTTGGTAGAAGGGGGAGGAGTAAAAGAAGGAAGAGGAGGAGGAGGAGGAGGAGGAGGAGGAGGAGGAGGAGGAGGAGGAGGAGGAGGAGGAGGAGGAGGAGGAGAAGGGGGAGGAGGTGGAGGAGGAGGAGGAGAAAATGGAGGAGCAGGAAGAAGAGGAGGAGGAAGAAGAGGGGGAAAAGAAGGTAGCTATGGTGGTAAAAAAGTAAGAGGAGGAGGAAGAAACTGCGGTGGAAATGGTGGAAGTGGTGGCAGTGACTGTGGCAGTGGTGACGGAGGTGATTGGCCTTTCTTTCCCTCTCCAGTAATGTGTTTAGCGTCGTCAATTTAAAAGCCCCTTCAGATCTCGACCCCCGCCCCTCTCTCTCTCTCTCTCTCTCTCTCTCTCTCTCTCTCTCTCTCTCTCTCTCTCTCTCTCTCTCTCTCTCTCTCTCTCTCGTAAACCAGCCAGTGCACTAAAAGCTTTCTCCTCCCCTTTCCTTGGCATCTGATACAGGTGTCGTGGGTGAGGCGGCGGGACTGGCACATCCTCACCTCGGGCCTCCTGACCTACACGAAGGAGGGCCGCTTCACCATGCACCACTCGGAGGGCAGCACCAAGTGGACTCTCGCCATTAAATACCTCAAGCTGGAGGACGAGGGAGTCTACGAGTGTCAGGTGAGCGGGTGTGAGTGAGTGAATGTGCTAATGAAGGGTAGAACGACGGATTTCGCGAGCAAATCAGTGAATGAGTTACGTGAAAGGAACATATGCGCAGGCGAAGGAAGGACGGACGGAGTGAACAAAGGCAGTGACGGAATGAATACGTGAGAGGATCATGGTATAGATGAAAGAAGGATTAAGCAGAGAGAGAGAGAGAGAGAGAGAGAGAGAGAGAGAGAGAGAGAGAGAGAGAGAGAGAGAGAGAGAGAGAGAGAGAGAGAGAGAGAAAATGACGAATGAACGAACAGAGCGGACGAAGAATAACGAGAAAAAAGGGGGAGGGAAGGTAAATGTAGAACAAGCCTGAGCTAAAGGAGAGAGATTGCAAGAAAACACACACACACACACACACACACACACACACGTACAGACAGACTGAGAGAGAGAGAGAGAGAGAGAGAGAGAGAGAGAGAGAGAGAGAGAGAGAGAGAGAGAGAGAGAGAGAGAGAGAGAGAGACGAACGACCAACTAGAAAGAAGTAATGGAGGAAGGATTGAAGTGCTGGGGAGGGAGGACAGGACAGGACAGGACAGGACAGGAGAGAGAGAGAGAGAGAGAGAGAGAGAGAGAGAGAGAGAGAGAGAGAGAGAGAGAGAGAGAGAGAGAGAGAGAGAGAGAGAGAGAGAGAGAGAGAGAGAGAGAGAGAGAGAGAGAGAGAGAGAGAGAGAGACCTAGTGGGAGGAAGGGAACGTTAATCGCAGCCTCCCAAAGTTATCCCTCTGTGGATCTTGCACGAGACAGTTTTTTTTTTTTTTTCGTCTCATTACAGCCTCTTCCTCTAACTGAAGATAAGAGCACGTTGGTTTCCTTATAGTGGCACTGCATAATTATAACCTCTCTCTCTCTCTCTCTCTCTCTCTCTCTCTCTCTCTCTCTCTCTCTCTCTCTCTCTCTCTCTCTCTCTCTCTCTCTCTCTCTCTCTCTCTCTCTCTCTCTCTCTCTCTCTCTCTCTCTCTCTATGACAAAGTTCAAATGTATTTATCTATTGTTATTTTCTTTTTATATTGTCCAGAGTTCGATTCTTCTTTTATTTCGCTTAGTGCGTTTCATTTAACTGTTATTGGGTTTTTTACTCGTCGATAACTGAAAGGGAACGAGGGGAGAGACGCGGCCTGTGTATTCCGCTGTAATTAAGAGAGAGAGAGAGAGAGAGAGAGAGAGAGAGAGAGAGAGAGAGAGAGAGAGAGAGAGAGAGAGAGAGAGAGAGAGAGAGAGAGAGAGAGAGAGAGAGAGAGAGAGAGAGAGAGAGAGAGTGTGTGTGTGTGTCCCTGGTATGTCTACTTCCTCTGCTTCATTTTTGTTTACCTTCCAACGCTTCCTCCTGCGAATGGTCTCGAGAGATTTAATTAGAAGCGAGGGCAAGTCTGACAGTACCAAATGTATGTCTTGATTTCCGTCCCTTGGTGGTGGTGGTGGTGGTGGAGGTGGTGGTGGTGGTGGTGGTGGTGGTGGTAATGGTGATGGTGGTGGTGGTAATTTTGCTTTCCCTTTTGCTAAAATATATAACTTCATGCAAAACTTTTGAAATTTTTAACTCAAACATGTTTTTTTTTTCTTGGTATCACAGGTAATTTTGCACA
>NC_087152.1:19885000-19890000 GCF_035594125.1 Scylla paramamosain | reverse complement strand
CCGGCTAACACCTCTACCTATGTAGATATAACGTCTGACGCATGATCGCTATCGCCACACCTCATCTTACGTTCGTCGTAACAAAGGCTCTTCTGATCCTAAACACTCCATTAAACACACCATATTCAAATCCACCGTCAGCAAGAAAAAGAAACACATTTTCACCCTTGTCTTCCCACAGTCCCATAGTGCAGCGGTGCACCGAGCCGACGTAATCTTTCCCCTCGTCAGTTCATTTCTAGTATCCTCCTCGTTGCTATATGGTCTCGTTGTTGCGGCGAAAAATACCAATCAAGAAATCTTCTCTCCAACGCAGATCTCCACGGGGGGCGGAGTGGTGGCCCAACTGGTGAACCTGACGGTAGTGGAGCCTCGAGCAGTCATTCCAGGAAGTGGGGAGCACCACGTTCAGTCTGGCTCCACCATCTCCCTCGTCTGCTACATCGAACAGGTGGGGCGTGCTGCACCTTTCTCTTCCTTTTCCCCCTGATGGCCTTTTCTTCATCCATGAGTGATCTAATTCCTCGCTTTGTTCCTTGTTTTGCTTGTTGTTATTGTTCCTGCTTACTCCCTTGGCTATAGTATTTCTTTCTCCAGCGTAGTATTTCTTCTTGAACGGTGGGCTATTTCCCTCTTGGTTTCTCTCTCCTCCGTCTTACAAGGTTTGTCTTAAATATTGCTTAGTTATGGCTTTATCTGAACAATTTTCTTCTTTAACACTGCCTCTTTATACATATACAGCCAATCTCCTGCACGACACCACTCTTTTGTTGTCTGTTGAGTTGATGCTTTTCTCTCCCCACGCTAAGCCTCAAGGGGGGTGATCTATTTAACTTGGGTTCCTTGTTTGTTCCAGCCCTAACTTTCTCCCCTCACTATTGATTCCCTTCACTGGTGATAAGGAACTTCCCTTTCTTGAGATGGTCTGTCTTCCGTCTGTTATTTCTTCCTCCCCTCCACCTCTCAGCGGGAATCACTTCTTGTAAATGTTTTCGTGGGCGTAGGCGGGTGGGGAGCGATAAAGTTAGCGTAATCTTCATTCTGTTGATGGTGCGCCGCGTGTTTCCTAAGTCGGTTTACATTAGCTGTGAGTAATGAGCATTACCATCCCTAAACCCACTTGTATAATGCCTTCTGTAACTACTTGAATATATCTACTAACATTACATTATGGATTCTCTTTTATCTGCGTGTGTGTATGTATGTGTGTGTGTGTGTGTGTGTGTGTGTGTGTGTGTGTGTGTGTGTGTGTGTGTGTGTGTGTGTGTGTGTACGTACTGTGTACACGCGCGCGCGCGCTCACATATTCTTACCCACAATCACACACACACACACACACACAAACAAACAGAGAGAGAGAGAGAGAGAGAGAGAGAGAGAGAGAGAGAGAGAGAGAGAGAGAGAGAGAGAGAGAGAAAGGCGCATATATGCAAACTTATTGTTAATTATAAATGTCTGGACCTCGTGTTGTTATACTTCATGTGAGCGTGGCTGACGAGTGCTCATCGCGTACTCTTCCAGGGCATTACATTAAAGGAAGCAAACATTTGGACCGTGGCGTTGGACGCTATTATTTTGCATCACTCGTTACATAAGGCAGAACACGACAATCATATCAGAGATCTGGTACGACAGAATAAACAGTGACTCCAAGTTTCCCGACACCAGAACGCTAGACACGTTGCTCGGGAACTCCTTGAGGTGACAAAGTGAAGGAAAAAAAGTAATGGCCGGAGCCAACAACACCCTCCACTCGAGTACCGAGAGCAGTGTTCCAGTACAGTGAATGAACAACCACACCACCGAGACCGAGACAGAGGTCCGCACTGTAGCTGCATGCCATACAGCATCTCCCTTCTGCCCTCGCATTAACGAATTTAGTATTAAAGTCCAAGAGTATCATTCAACTCAGAACAATCTCCTCGTTAGAGAAAAAGGAGCCCGTTACATCAAAACATCAGTACACGAATTTAGAGTGAGTAGTTAGGGTGTTTGAATGTTAATAAGCAGCTCTGACTTACATATGCATATGAGTGCCGCATCATACTCACCGCGACACTATCGTTTTGGATTTCACAGATAATAAAGTCATGTCATTAAGGAAAACATACAGTTTCACATAAGCCTGGAGATGGGTATGAGAGCAATTCAAAATACCTAATTTTACACGATCATTTGCTGCTAGACATGATTCAGGGAAAACTCAGGACAAACTTTACGCACATCACTCCATCATACGTACTCAAGACTAAAGAAGACCACTATAAACATACTTGTTATTTCTCTGCATTCTGCTTCTAGTCTTGACATTTCGAGGAACTAATTGGAACCTCAGGAGTATTCTAAAATATAAACGTGAGTGATGTTAGCCGCGGCATGGAGAGAGAGAGAAAAGTCACAGAGGAGAGATGATGCTTTATTTGTTTGTTACATCCTTGACATTTCCCTCCCAATATTTATTCCTTTACTCGTTATGTATGAGTCAAGAATTAAGAAGCTCACGATAAATGGACATACATATGTAAGTGAATTAATTAAATGCGCTACAGAGGACACACAATTGTACAACAGAATTGTAGTCCTAGAATGGATCAAAAAAAAAAAAAAAAACCGCCATCAGAATAACAGAGAACGACACGGAATACATCAGAGAATATTTGTTTTGATGATTAGAGACAGAAGTAAAGAAAGCATTAGTGATAATGGCCTATCAGTAACTGATTATGATGATACCTGATGATAATGAAAAAAAAAATATATATATATATATATATATATATATATATATATATATATATATATATATATATATATATATATATATATATATATATATATATATATATATATATATATATATATATATATATATGTTTTTTTTCCACAAAGCCTGCTTAAAAGTTACCAAAAAACATAAGTAAAATATGACGGATATTAATTTTTGCATTTTTTTTTTTCTAAGCCAGAATATCAAAGCGATGATCGCCTTTTTATTTTACTTTTTTTCTTTCTTTTTTTTTTTTTTTTAGTCAGTAACGAGGTAACAGCGAAACATGATCACAGAGCACTCCGTCTTCCCTTCACCTTTAATGACATTCAAATTTGACCAAGCAGGCTCAGTTAATCAGCACGTGGCTGTTATAAGGATCACGACTCCCATGCCCTAATACACTCCATCACCCAACCAGCGCTCCTAAAGGCTGACTGACCAAAAGACTTCTATATGGTACGAGTGTCCATCGGATTAACGACGTCTAGCCATAGATAAAATAAACACAATGACGAAGACACTAACTTCTCATACTAAGCTAAAAAAATAAAATAAATAAATAAATAGATAAAAAAAATTTCTATTGGGAGTAGTCTTAAAAATGCAAGAAAAGCAATGAGCTTTAAAACACACACACACACACACACACACACACGCATTCTAAATTGTGAATCAAAGAATTTATTTTATTTTATTGTAGTTTATTTTAATACATGACTTAGGTACTTGTTCCTCTAATACTTGATTGAAGACATTATCTCTTCAAATAGATTACTCAGATATATTACCTCCAAACTGATTGAAAAGGCATTCTCTTCACAACACTTGATTCAAAGACACACAATGCCTCAGCACACAGATATTTACTACTTCAAAGTGACTCTAAGACATTTATTTCCTGCATTTCGTGTTTCAAGCCATTAGTTCCCTCAATACGTAAATCGAAGGTATTCATATCCATTCCCTCCAAATATTTATGCTACTGAATGCCTTTTATTTCCACCTAACACGATTCAAAGGTATTTCATCTCGATCAAGATTCAGACACAACACAAGCACTTCAGCAGCTGCTAATTAAGTGTTCTGACAGATGGACACTTAACTATAAATGATTACCTTCCTTATACTGACAACAGAAGTGAGGAGCCGCCCGTGATGCTGAATAATCTAATGAAGAGAAAGGAAAGTTTGTGCACGATTATGTTATCACTTTGATGATTCGATACTTTGATGCGATAAATTAATAACAGCAGCAAAGGGGAGAGAGAGAGAGAGAGAGAGAGAGAGAGAGAGAGAGAGAGAGAGAGAGAGAGAGAGAGAGAGAGAGAGAGAGAGAGAGAGAGAGAGAGAATTAATTAATATATAAGTGTGTGTGTGTGTGTGTGTGTGTGTGTGTGTGTGTGTGTGTGTGTGTGTGTGTGTGTGTGTGTGTCTGTGTGTGTGTGTGTGTGTGTGTGTGTTTGTGTGATCCCGTCAGGTAGGGAAAGAGCGTGAGCTGCCGTGCCGAAGGAGAGGGTTGCGTCAAAGAAACCCTCTCACACATCACTCTGACCTGCATGGCTCGTAGCATCAGTGAAAATCCAAAAATACTCGTTTACTTCAGAGCTTGGTTTTCATACTCTTGTAAGTCCTTGGCCGGTGAAAACCTCTTGGAACATTCCTTAAAAACGTCCACTGGTAAAAGATAACTTTCATTAGAATATACTGTTCCTGCGTAGAAACTTCCAAAGTCTAAGGATCCTACCCGTGCTGGAGCGAGCCGCCGCACTACGAGAACAGTCATCAGGCAGGTAAAGAGGTACAACATGTGAACTAACTCACTCCACAGAGGAGCACTCTGGCGCTGCCTCTCCGGAGAGGCTTCCCGTAGCTGAGGACGCCCACGCCCTCCTCTGCGTGACGAAGGGCGGCTGCATAGTGTCATTATCCTGTGTTGTAATCTGTGCTAATTAGCCGAGTATGTCATCATTACCAGGAAATCGTATTTACAAACAACAACTGTTGGTCAGACCCCTGGACATTACTGTGAATCTCCTTTACCTACAAGCTTAAGTCGCACCCTTTTCCACGATGTGCCCTTCTCTTCTGACGGTGTTATCTCTCTCCTATTTCTTGCCGACACATTTCTACATCCATTAAGAAAAAATGAGTGAGGATAACGAGATTCACATGAAAATAATATCCCTGAGCTGTAAAATCTACACCTTGCGACAAACAGAAGGGGAAAAAT
>NC_087152.1:19877500-19880000 GCF_035594125.1 Scylla paramamosain | reverse complement strand
TTTTTTTTTTTTTTTTTTTTTTTTTACGTAAGAGGGCCACTGGCCTAGAGAAATGCCAAGAGTATCATCGAAAATTGAAGGATAAGTGTCTTGAAATCTACCTCTAGAAAGAGTTCAATTCATAGGAATGAGGAAATACAGAATCAGGCAGGGAGTTTCAGTGTTTACCAGAGAAAGGGATGAATGATTGAGAATACCAGTTTAACTCTTGCATTGAAGAGGTGGACAGAATAGGGATGAGAGAAAGAAGAAAATTTTGTGCAGTGAGGCCGCGGGAGGAGGGGGAGGCATAGAGTTAGCAAGATCAAAATAGCAGTTAACATGTAAACAGCGGTAGAAGATAGCGACAGAAGCAACGGCGATGAGAAAGAAGCTGAAGACAATCAATTTGAGGAGAGGAGTTGATTAGACGAAAAACTTTTGATTCCACCCTGTCTAAAATAGAGGTATGAGTAGAACATCCTCCCCCACCCAATACATGTGAAGCATACTCCATACATGGGCGGATAAGTCCCCTGTACATAGTTAGCAGCTGAGGGGGTGAGAAAAACTGGGGGAGACGACTCAGAACGCCTAACTTCATAGAAACTATTTTAGCTAGAGATGAGATGTGAACTTTCCATTTTAGATTATAAATAAAGGTCAGACCGATGATGTTCAGTGTAGAAGAAGGGGACAGTTGAGTGTCATTGAGGAAGAGGTGATAGTCGTCTGGCAGGTTGTGTCGAATTGATAGATGGAGGGAGGAATTGAGTTTTGAAGCATTGAACAATACTAAGTTTGCTCTGCCCTAATTATAAATTTTTGAGAGATCAGAAGTTAGGCTTTCTGTTGCTTCCCTGCGTGAACTGTTTACTTCATGAAGGGCTGGACGTCTAAGAAAAGGCGTGGTTTGAGGTTTGAGCGAAGAGTTCAGCTTTAGAAATAGATGAGATGGCAGTGGTGCCATTTGGTTCAAATAAAGGAGGAAAATAAGAAGAAGCAAGGTTACTGGAGATATTTCTGGCTAGGTGCCAGAAGTCACGAGGGGAGTAAGATCTTGAAATATTTGGACACTTTCTATTAATGAAGGAGTTTTTGGCTATTTGGAAAACAGACCTGGCATGACTCCGGCCAGAAATATAAAGCGCATGAGATTCAGGTGATGGAAGGCTTAAATATCTTTTGTGGGCCATCTCTCTATCATGCATAGCACGATAACAAATTGTGTTAAACCAAGGTTTAGGTCGAGAGAAAGAGTGAAGAATGTACGCCTCCATGCCAGACACTGTCACCTCTGTTATGCACTCAGCACTCAGAGACGGATCTCTGACACGGAAGTAGTAGTCATTCCAAGGAAAATCAGCGTAATAATTCCTTAGGTCCACCCAATTAGCAGAGGTAAAACGCCAGAGGAACCTCTGCTTGGGGGATCCTGAGGAGGGATTGGAGTGATAGGACATGGTACAGATGTGAGATTGTGATCGGAGGAACCCAACAGAGAAGATACGGTAACAGTATAAGCAGAATTAAAAGTTAAGAAAAGGTTAAGAATGTTGGGCGTACCTCCAAGACGGTCAGGAAAACGAGAAGGCGTTGCTCCAAATGCTCTAGGTCGTGGAGGATAGCAAAGTTAAAGGCTAGTTCACCAGGGTGGTCAGTGAAGGAAGAGCTTGTAGTGACCATTTAAATCTCCAAGAATGGAGATCTCCGCAAAAGGAGAGAGAGTCAGAATGTGCTCCACTTTGGAAGTTAAGTAGTGAAAGAATTTCTTATAGTCAAAGGAGTTAGGTGAGAGGTATACATACAGCAAAGATAAGTTTAGTTTGAGAGTAACTTTGTAGCCGTAGCCAGATGGTGGAAAACTCGAAAGATTCAAGAGCGCAGGCAGGAAAGCATGTTAAGTCGCTGCGCACATAGACACAACATCCAGCTTTGGACTGAAAATGAAGATAGAAAAAGTCAGTTGCCTCAGACACCTGTGTTTCAGTGAAGAAAAAAAGATGAGATTTTGTAGAGATGTGGTGTTTTACAGATTATTTGCAACGTGAATGTTGCAGAAGTTAATGAAGATAAGTAGAGGGGATTGTCAAGACACTTGGATACCAGAAGAGCAGTCCGACCTGGAAACATTCGTGGTCCCCTCCCCAGTCGGGGACTCCGAGGCTGGTGTAGGAGTCGCTATATTGTTTTTTAATTTTGAGCGAATGATGTGTGTGTAACTAGGTGCATGTAGTTTTGTGTGAAGGAAGAGAGTTGTCTTGAGAGGGCAGGCTGTGATTGCCCTCTCGTGTTGTGAGACACAAAGGTAAACGTTCAGTTAGGTTACACCTGGGTTTAATGATAAATTCACAGCACCCCCTGATCCACTGCCTTAGACCTCATTGGGAGTAATAATATAATATAATATATATATATATATATATATATATATATATATATATATATATATATATATATATATATATATATATATATATATATATATATATATATATATATATATATATATATATATATA